>NW_012267319.1:3597240-3598325 GCF_000151885.1 Dipodomys ordii
CCTAACCCTAACCCTAACACTAATCCTCAACCTAACCCTCACCTTAAGCCTAACCCTAACATTAATCCTAACCCTATCCCTCACACTCAGCCTCACCCTAACCCTAACCCTAACCATAAACCCCAGCCTAACCCTAACCCTAACCCTCACCTGCACCCTCACCCTAAACTCTAACCCTAACACTCACAATAATACTAATCCTAACCAGAAACATCACCCTAACTGTAACCCTCACCATCATGTTCGGCCTAAGCCTAAGCCTAAGCCTAAGCCTAACCCTCACCCTAACCCTAACCCTATCACAAAACCTAACTCTAACCCTAAACCTCACTGTCACCCTAACCCTAATTCTATCGCTAACCCTAAACCTAAACCTCAACCTAACCCTAAATGTAACCCTCACCCTCACCATAACCCTAACCCTAACCCTAACAATAACCTTAACCATAATCCTAACCCTCACCCCCACCTTCACCCTCACGGTCATTCTAACCCTAACCCTAACAATAACACTACCCCTAACCCTAACCATCACCCTAACCCTAACCCCGACCCTCACCCTTAGCCTAACTGTAAGCCTAAGCCTAATCCTCACCCTAAATCTCACACTCAGCCTCACCCTAACCATAACCCTCACCCTTACCTTAACCCTCACCCTCATCTTAACAGTCACCCTCAGCGTAAACCTCACCTTTACCCTTACCATCATCCTCAACCTAACCTCACCCGAACCTTAAACCTCATCCTAACCCTCACCCTAACAGTAAACTTAACCATCACGCTAACCCTAACCCTCAACCTCAAACTCACCCTCAGCCTAACCCGAAGCTTAAGCCTAAGCCTTACCCTAACCCTAGCCCTCACCCGAGCACTCACCCTTACCCTAATCCTAACCATCACCCTAAACCTAATCCTCACCTCCACCCTCACGATCAGCCTAAACCTAAGCCTAAACCTAGCCCTAACCCTAATCCTCAGCCCCACCCTCACCCTTAGCCTAACCATAAGCCGAAGCCTAATCCTCACCCTAAACCTCAAACTCAGTCCCACCCTAAACCTAATCCCAAACCTAACCATATCCCTAA
>NW_012267319.1:3605381-3606315 GCF_000151885.1 Dipodomys ordii
TAAACCTAACCCTAACTGTAATCCTAACCCTCCCACTAACTCTCACCCTAACCCTAACCCCAACACTAATCCTAACCCTAAACCTCAACCTAATCTTCACCCTAACCCTAACTCTAACCCTAATTCTCACACTCACCCTAACCCTCACTCTAACCCTAAACCAAACACTAAACCTTGCCCTAACCCTAAACCTAACCCACACCCTCACCCTCACCGTAACCGAAACACTAAACCTAACCCTAACAATAATCCTAACCTTTATCCTAACCCTCACTCTAACCATAACCCTCACAATAACCCAAACCCTCACCCTAACACCAACCCTCACCCTAAAACTAACCCTAACCCTAACATTAACGCTCACACTAACCCTAATCCTAACCCTAACCATAAACCTCAATCTAACCCGCACCCTCACCCTAACCCTAACAATAACCCTATCCCTGACCCTCCCCCAACCCTCCCCTAACACTATATCTAACCCTAAACCTCACCCTCTCCCTAACCATAATCCTAACCCAACCCTAAACCCCACCCTAACCCAAAAACTAACCCTCACCCACACCCTCACCCTCACCGTAACTCTAACCCTAACCCTAACAAGAACACTAACCCTAACCCTAACCATCACCCTAACCTAATCCTCACCCCCACCCTCACCCCCACACTCACCCTTAGCCTAACTGTAAGCCTAAGCCTAATTCTCTCTCTAAACCTCACACTCAGCCTCACCATAACCCTAACCCTCAACCTTACCTTAACCCTCACCCTCATCTTAACCCTCACCCTCAGCGTAAACCTCACCTTTACCCTTACCATCATCCTCATGCTAACCTCACCCGAACCCTCAACCGCATCCTAACCCTCACCCTAACAGTAAACCTAACCATCATGCTAACCCAAACCCTCATCCTCAAACTCACCCTCAGCCTAA
>NW_012267319.1:3608962-3610655 GCF_000151885.1 Dipodomys ordii
ACCCTAACCCAAACCCTTACCCTATCCCTCACGTTAATTCTAAGCCTAACCCTAACCATAACCCTCACACTCACCCTCACCCTAACCCTAATCGTAAACCTAACCCTAACCCTAACCCTAGTCATCACCCTAACCCTAACCCTAGCCCTCACCCTTATGCTAATCCTAAACCTGAACTTCATACTAACCCTCAAACTAACCATAACACTAACCCTCACTCTAACCCGAACCCTAACCCTCACCCTCATGCTCGGCCAAAACCGAAGCCTAAGCCTAACCCTAACCCTAACACTAAACCCTCACCCTAACCCTAACACTAACACTAACCCTAACTCTAACCCTAAATCTCACCCTGAGTCTAACCCTAACTCTAACACTAACCCTAAACCCAAGCCTCATCCTAACCCTAACCATAACCCTAACCCTAACCCTAAACCTCACCCTAACCCTAACCCTAACCCTAACCCAAAACCTAACCCTAACCCTAAACTTAACCCTAATCCTCAGCCCCACCCTCACCCTAACGCAAATCCTAACCCTAACCCACCCCGTAACCCTAACTCTAACCCTGAACCTCACCCTCACCCTCACCCTAACCCTAAACTTAACCCTAAAACTCAACCTAAACCTAATCCACACCCACAACCTCAATCTCACTGTATCTCTAACGCTAACCCTAAGAATAACACTAACCATAACCCTAACCATAATCATAAACATAACCCTCACCTTTTGCCTCACCCTCACCGCAAACTTAACCCTAAACATAACACTAACAATAACCCTAACCCTAACCCTACCTGTAATCCTCAAACCCACCCTCACCCTCAGCCTAACCCTAAGCCTAACCATAAACCTAACCCTAACCCTCACTGTAATCTTAACCCTATCCCTAACACTAACCCTAACCCTAAAACTAACCCTAAACCTAAACCTAAACCTAACTCTAATCCTCAGCCGCACCCTCACCCTAACCCAAACCCTAACCCTAACCCTTACCCTAACACTAAGCCTAACCCTAACCCTAACCCTAATCTTAAACCTAACCCTATCCCTAACCCTAGCCCTCACCGTAGTCCTAACCCTAGCCCTCACCCTTACCTTAATCCTAACCTAAATCTCATCCTAAGCCTGACCCTAAACCTACCCCTAATCCTCACTCTAACACGAAGCCTAACACTCATCCTCATGCTCAGCCTAAGCCTAAGCCTAACCCTAACCCTAACCCTCACCCTAACCCTAACACTAACACTAACCCTAACTCTAACCCTAAATCTCACCCTCACCATAACAGTAACTCTAACTCTAACCCTAAAACTAAACCTCATCCTAACCCTAACCCTAACAATAACCATAAAAATAACCCTAACTCTAAACCTAACAATAAAACTAACCCTAACCCTCACCCTCACCCTAACAAAAACCCTCACCCCAACCCTAACCCTCACCCTAACCCTAACTCTACCCATAAACCTCACCCTCACCTTAACCCTAACTCTAACCCTAACATTAACACTAAATCTCACCCTAACACTAACCCTCACACTAACACTTACCCTCACTCTAAATGTAACCCTAACCCTAACACTAACCCTCACACTAACCCTAATCCTCACCCTAATCGTTAACCTCGCCATAACCCTAACCCTAACCCAAATCCTAACCCTCACCCTAACCCTAATTCTAACCCTCA
>NW_012267319.1:3615170-3615441 GCF_000151885.1 Dipodomys ordii
ACCCTAACCCTAACCCTAACCCTCACCATCAAACTCATTGTATCTCTAATCCTAACCCTAAGAATAACACCAACCCTAACCCTAACCCTAACACTAAGCATAACCCTCACCTTCAGCCTCAGCATCACAGCAAACTTAATTCTGACCATAACATTAAAAATAACCCTAACCCTAACTGTAATCCTCAACCCCACCCTCACCCTCAGCCTAACCGTAAGCCTAACCCTAAACCTAACCCTAACCCTAACCCTCACTGTGACCCTAACCCTAA
>NW_012267319.1:3617424-3618662 GCF_000151885.1 Dipodomys ordii
CTAAACCTCACCCTAACCTTAACCCTCACCCTTATTGTAACCCTCACCCTCAGATTAACCCTCAAATTTACCCTCTCACCATAACCCTAACTCTACCCCTAAACCTCACATTCACCTTGACCCTAACTCTAACCCTAGCCCTAAACCTCACCCTATCCCTCCCCATAACCCTAACCCTAACCCTAACCATAACCATAACCCTCACCTTCAGCCTCATGCTCACCGCAAACTTAACCCTAACCATAACACTAACAATAAACCAAAACCTAAGCCTAACCCAAAGCCTAACTCTAATCCTCAACCCCACCCTCACCCTCATCCTAAGCCTAAGCCTAACAAAAACTCTAACCCTAAACTTAACCTAAAACTAACCATAATCCTCAGCCTCACCCTCACACTATCCCTAACCCTAACCCTCACCCTAACTCTAAGGCTAAACCTAACCCTAAACCTCACACTCACACTCACCATAACCCTAATCCAAAACCTAACCCATTCCCTAACCCTAGTCCATACCCTAACCGTAACCTTAGCCCTCACCCTTACCATAATCCTAACCCTAAACCTCAATCTAACCTTCACACTAACCCGAACCGTAACCCAAACCCTAACCTTCACCCTCATGCTCGGCCTAAGCCCAAGCCTAAGCTTAAGCCTAAACCTAACCCTAACCCTCACCCTAAACCTAGCACTAACACTAACCTAACTCTAACCCTAACTGTCACCCTCACCCTAACCTTAACTCTAAACCTAACAGTAAAACTAAACCTCATCCTAACCCTAACACTAACCATAACCCTAACACTAACCCTAACCCTAACCCTAACCCTAACCCTCATCCTCACCCTAAACCTCACACTAACCCTAACCCTAATCCTCAGTCTAACAATCACCCTGAACCTAACCCTCACCCTTACCTTAACCCTAAACCAAACACTAACCCTCACCCTAACCCTCAACCTCAGCCTAAACCTCACCTTTACCCTTACCTTCATCCTCACCCTAACCCTAACCCTCAACCTAACCATCACCCTAACCCTAACTCTAACCCTCAACCTTAATCTAACACTAACCCTAAACCTCACCCTCAACCTAGCCCTCGCCCTATCCCTAATCGTCATCCTTAACCTCACCCTAACCCTAACCTTAAACCTTACCCTAAACCTAATCCTAACCCTAAGCCTCAACCTTACCCTAAAACTCAAGCTCACCATAAACCTAACCCTAACCCTCACCCT
>NW_012267319.1:3625689-3627264 GCF_000151885.1 Dipodomys ordii
AACCCTAGCACTACCCCTCACACTAACCCTCATGCTAACTCTAACCCTCACCATTACCGGAACCCTAACACTAACCCTAATACTAAACCTCACCTTAAGGGTAAATCTAACCCTAACCCTAACCCTTATCCGCACCTTAACCCTAACCATCACCCTCACCCTCACCCTCAGCCTAACTCTAAGTCTAACCATAAACTTAACCCTAAACCTCAACCTAATCCTCACCCTAACACTAACCCTAACCCTCACCCTAACCCTCACCATAACCCTAACTCTAACCCTAAAACTCACCTTCACCCTAACCCTAACTCAAACCCTAAACCTCACCCTAACCCTATCCCTAACACTCACCCTCACACTCACCCTCAACATAACCGTAACCCTAACCCTAACACTAACAATAACCCTAACCCTAACCCTAACCCTAACCCTCACTCTAACCATAACCCTCAACCTAACCCTAACCTTCACCGTAACAATTAACCTCACCCTAATGCTAACCGTAACCCCCAACCTAACACTAACACTCATCCTCACCCTAAACCTCACACTAACCCTAAACTTAATCCTCAATCTAACCCTCACCCTCAATCTAACCCTAACACTAATTTTTACCCTAACCCTCACCCTAACCCTACCCCTCACCCTTACCATAACAATCACCTTTAGGCTAACTCTCACTTTAACCTTACCGACACCCTCACACTAACCCTCACCCTAACGCTAACCCTAACCATCACCCTAATCCTAATCTTCACCCTTACCCACACCCTAATCCTAACCTTCACCCTCACCCACACCCTCAGCCTAACCCTAAAACTAACCCTAACCCTCACACTCACCCTCAACCTCAGCTTAACCCTAAGCCTAAACCTAACCTTAACCCTAACCCTCACCCTAACCCTAACCCCAACCCTAACGCTAACCCTAACCCTAACCTTCAACCTAACCCTCACCTTAACCCTATCTCTAACCCTAAACCTAACCTCACACTGACCCTAATCCTAACCCTAACCCTAAAACTCACCCTAACCCTAACCCTAAACTTCACCCTCACCCTAAACCTAATTGTAAACCTAACCCTTACCCTAACACTCATGCTAAAATTAACCCTAACCCGAACCCTCACCCTCAACCTAACCCTCAGCCTAACCCTAAACCTAACCTTAAACCTAACCATAAGCCAAAAACTCACCCTCACCCTAACCCTAATCCTAACCCAAACCCTCACCCTAAACCTCATCCTAACACTAATCCTAAAACTAACCCTAACCCTAAGCCTCACCCTCACCATAGCCCTCACCCTAACCCTAATTTTAACCCTAACCTTATGCCTCATCTTCACCCTAAACCTCACAATAAGCCTAGCCCTAACCCTAACCCTCACCCTAAACCTCATCCTAAACATCAGCCTCACCCTAACTCTAAATCTAACCCTAACCCTTACCATCACACTAACACTCACCCTCACCCTAAACCTAACCCTAAACCTCAGCCTGTCCCTAACCCTAAACCTAAACCTCAAACTAACCCTAACCCTCACCCTCACCCTAACCATAACCCTGAACCTCACAC
>NW_012267319.1:3634579-3635772 GCF_000151885.1 Dipodomys ordii
ACCCTCACCCTCACCTTAACTGTAACCCTAATCCTAACCCTAACAATAACCCTAAACCTAACCCTCAACCTAACCCTAACCTTAACCCTAACCCTAACCCTAACACTAACCCTAACTCTAACACTAATCCTAACCCTAAACCTAACCCTCAACCTAACCATAAACCTCATCCTAACCCTAACCCTCAACCTAACACTTACCCTCCCCCAACACTAACTCTAACCCTAACACTAACCCTCACACTAACCTTAACAATCACCCTAACCCTAAACCTCACCCTAAACCTAAACCTAAACCTCACCCTCACCCTAGCCCTCATCCTAACCCTAAAGCTCATCCTCACCTTAAACCTCACACTAACCCTAACACTAATCTTCAATCTAACCCTCACCCACACCCTTCCCCTAACCCTAATGCTCACCCTAACCCTAACCCTCACCCCACCATAACACTTACCCTCAGGCTAACCCTCATGTTTACCCTTAACATCACCCCCACCATAACCCTTACCCTGAACCTAACCCTCACCCTAACCCTAACTCTACCCCTAAACCTCACCCTCACCCTAACCCTAACTCTAACACTAAACCTAACCCTAACCCTAACCCTCCAACTCACCCTCACCGTAACTGTAACCCTAACCTTATCCCTAACAATAACCCTAAACCTAATCCTAACCCTCAACCTAACCATAACCCTCACCCTAATCCTTACCCTCACCCTAACCCTCCTCCTCACCCTAAACCTAACACTAACCATAACCCTAATCCTCAATCTAACCCTCACCCTAAACCTAACCCTAACCCTTACCCTAACCCTAAACCTAACCCTACCACTCACCCTTAACTTAATTCTCACCCTCAGCCTAAACCTCACATTTACCCTTACCATCATCCTCACCCTAAACCTCACCCTAAACCTTAATCTCATGCTAACCCTTACCCTAACCCTAAACCTAACCATCACCCTAAACCTAACCCTCAAACTCAACTTTATGCTCCGCCTAACCCTAAGCCTAAACCTAACACTTACACTAACCCTCACCCTCACCCTAGCCCTCACCCTAACCCTAATCCTAACACTAACCGTCACCCTCACCCTCAACCTCATCCTAAACCTAAGGCTAAACATAACCCTAACCCTAACACTCACACTCACCCTAACCCTAACCCTAGTCCTAATCCTAACCCTAA
>NW_012267319.1:3641536-3642822 GCF_000151885.1 Dipodomys ordii
CCTAACCCTAACCCTCACCCTAACCATAAGCCTAAACCTAACACTAACCCTAAACCTAACCCTCACCCTAACCCTAACTCTAACACCAACCCTAAGTCTAAATCTAAATCTCACCCTCACCCTAACCTTAACTCTAACCCTAACACTAAAACTAAACCTCATCCTAACCCTAACCCTAACCCTAACCCTAAAACTAACACTAACCATAACCCTAACCCTACCCCTAACAATGACCCTAACCCTAACCCTCACACTCACCCTAACCATAACCCTCACCCTAACCCTAACCCTCACCCTAACTCTTACCCTCACCTTAACATAAAACCTAACGCTAACACAAACGCTCACACTAAACCTTAGCGTCTTCCTAACCGTAAACCTCACCCTAACACTAACCCTAACCCACATCCTCACCCTAAAACTCACACTAAACCTAACACTAATACTCAATCTAACGGTCACCCTCACCCTAACCCTAACACTAACCCTCAACCTAACCCTAACCCTCACCCTTACTGTAACACTCACCCTCAGCCTAACCCTCAAATTTACCCTTAACTTAAACCCCACCCTAACCCGCACCCTAACCCTAACCCTGACCCTAACACTCACCTTAAACCTAACTGTACCCCTAAACCTCACCCTCACCTTAACCCTAACTCTAACCCTAACCCTAACACTAAACTTGACCCTAACTCTAACCCTAAATCTCACCCTCAAACTCACCGTAACCGTAACCCTCTCCCTAACCCTAACAATAACCCGAACCCTAACCCTCACCCTAACCATAATCCTCACCCTAAACCTAACCCTCACCTTAACACTTACCCTTACCCTAACACTGACCCTAACCTGAACACTAACCCTCACACTAACGCTAACCCTCAACCTAAACCTAAACCTCACCATAAGCCTAACCCTAAGCCTAACACTCACCCTCACCCTAGCCCTCACCCTAACCCTAATTCTAACCCTCACCCTCACCCTAACCCTAACCCACATCCTCACCCTAAACCTCACACTAATCCTAACCCTAATCCAAAATTTAACACTCACCCTGACCCTAACCCTAACCATTACCCTAACCCTAAACCTAACCCTACCCTCACCCTAACCCTCAACCTCAGCCTAAACCTCACCTTTACCCTTACCATCATCCTCACCCTAACCCTCACCCTAACCCTTACCCTCACCCTCACTGTAACCCTAACCCTCAACCTAACCCTCACCCTAACACTAAATCTAACCCTAAACCTTAATCTAACACTAACCCCAAACATCACCCT
>NW_012267319.1:3648660-3650099 GCF_000151885.1 Dipodomys ordii
CCTAACCCTAACCCTAAGCTTCATACTCACCCTCACCCTAACCCTAATCCTAAACCTAACCCTATCCCTAACCCTAACCCTCACCCTAACCCTAACCCTAGCCCTCATCCTAACCCTAACCCTAACCCTAAGACTCACACTCACCCTTACCCTAACCCTAATCCTAAACCTAACCCTATCCCTAACCCTAACCCTCACCATAACCCTCACCATAACTCTAAAACTAACACTAACCCTAACCCTAAACCCAACCCTAAATCTAACCCTAAACCTAAACCTAATCCTCAGCCTCATCTGCACCCTAACCCAAATTCTAAACCTAATCCTCACCCTAACTCTAAGCCTAATCCTAACCCTAAACCTAAGCCTCACACTCACCCTCACCCAAACCCTAATCCTAAACCTAGCTCTATCCCTAACCCTAACCCTCACCCTAACCCTAACCCTAGCCCTCACCCTAACCCTAACCTGAAACCTCATCCTTAACTTTCACTAACCGTAACCCTAACCCTCACCCTAACTCGCACACTAAACCTCACCCTCATGCTCGGCCTAAGCCTAACCCTAACCCTAACACTAACCCTCACCCTAAACCTAACACTAACCCTAACTCTAACGCTAAATCTTATCCTCACCCTAAACCTAACTCTAACCCTAACCTTAACCCTAACAATAACCCTAACCCTGAGCCTAACCATAATCCTTACCATAATCTAAACCTCACATTAACACTTACCCTCACCTAACCCTAACCCTAACCCTAACACTAACCCTCACGCTAAGCCTAACTCTAAACTCACCCTAACCCTAACCCTAAACCTAACCCTCAACCTAACCCTAAACCTCACGATCAATGTAACCCTAAACCTAACCCTGACCCACACCCTAACCATAACCCTCACCCTAAAAATAACCCTCAACTTAACACTTACCCTCGCCCTAACACTAACCCTAACCCTAACACTAACCCTCACCCTAATCCTAATCCTAACCCTAAACCTAAACCTCACCCTAACTCTAAACCAAACCCTAACCCTCACCCTCACCCTCACCCTCACCATAACTCTAACCCTAACCCTAACCATAAAACTAATCCTAACCCTAAACCTAACCGTAACCCTAATGCTAAAACTCACCCTCACCCAAACCCTAAACCTAATCCTAACCCTAACCCTCACCCTAACACTAACCCTCACTCTAACCATAAACTTAACCTGAGCCCTAACTCTCAAGCTAACCCTAAACCTAACCGCCAACCTAAAGTTAACCCTCACCCTTTCCCTCAGCCTAACCCTAAGCCTAAGCCTAAACCTAAGCCTAAACCTTGCACTCACCCTAACCATTACCCTAATCCTAAACCTAAACCTAAGCCTAACCCTCACCCTCACCTTAACCCTCACCCTCACCCTTACTCTAACACTAACCCTAACCCTAAACCT
>NW_012267319.1:3653251-3654333 GCF_000151885.1 Dipodomys ordii
TAACCCTAAACATCACCCTCAGCCTAACCCTCACCCTAAGCCTAATCCTAAGCCTCATCCTAACCCTCACCCTAACAATAACCCTACCCCTCACCCTACCCCTCACCCAAACCCTAATCCTAACCCTAAGGCTCAACCTAAACCTAACCCTCACCCTCACCCTCACCATAATCCTTACCTAACTGTCACCCCAAACATAAACTTAACCCGAATCCTAACTTTCACCCTAACACTAACCCTAACCCTCACCCTAACCCTAACCCTAACCCTCACCCTAATCCTAACCCTAAACCTCACCCTCACCCTAGATTTCACCCTAACCCTAATCCTAACCCTAACACTCATCCTAAACCTCCCCCTAACCCTTACCATTACCCTCACCCTAACACTAAACCAAACCCTTACCCTCACCATCACCCTCACCTTCAGTGTAACCCTAAGCCTAATCCTAACCCTAACCCTAATACTCACACTCACCCTAACCCTTAGCCTAATCCTAATCCTAACCCTAACCCTCACCTTCACCCTCAGCTTCACCTTAAGCTTAACTTTAACCCTAAAACTCACCCTCACCCTAACCCTAACCCTAACCCTAAACCTCACCCTCACATGAGCCTTAACCCTAACCCTAATTCTAAATCTAACAATCATCCTAACCCTCCCCATAATCCTAACCCTAACCCTCACACTAACCCTTATCCTCACACTCAACCTCAACCTCAGCCAAAAACTAAGTCTAACCCTAATACTCACCCTAACCCTAACCCTCACACTCAACCTAACCCTATCCCTAATCCTAATCCTAACCTTAACCCTAACCCTCACCCTCACCCTAACCCTCACACTAACCCTAACCCTAAACCTAACACTAACACTAACCCTAACCCTCACTTTCAGCCTCACCCTAACCCTAACTCTAAACCTAAACCTCTCCCTCACCATAACCCCAACCTTAACCCTAACCCGAAACCTCACCCTAACCCTAACCCTAACCCTAACTCTAACCCTAAACCTCACCCGCACACTAACCCTAACCCTAACCCTAAAACTTATCCTAAACCTAAACTTCACCCTCACCCTCA
>NW_012267319.1:3660620-3661977 GCF_000151885.1 Dipodomys ordii
TAACAATAACACTAATCCTAACCCTAAACCTAACCCTAACCCTAATGCTAAAACTCACCCTCACCCTAACCCAAATCCTCACACTAACCCTCACCCTAACTCTAACCCTCACCCTCACCATAACCATAACCCTCATCCTAACCCTCAACCTAAACCTAACCCTAACCTTAAACCTTACCCTAACACTAACCAAAGCCTCAACCTCACCCTAGCCCTCAATCTAACCCTAATCGTAACCCTAATCCTCATCCTAACCCTCACACTAACCCTAAACCTAACCCTCACCCTAACCCTAATCCTAACCCTCAACCTAAACCTAAACATCACCCTCACCGTAACCCTAAACCTAACCCTCACTCTAACCCTAAACTTAACCTGAAACCTAACTCTCAATCTAACCCTAACCCTAACCGTCAACCTAAAGCTAACCCTCAACCTCTCCTCAGCCTAACCCTAAGCCTAAGTCTAACTCTAACCCTAAACGTCACACTCACCCTAACCATTACCCTAATCCTAAACATAACCCTAAGCCTAACCCTCACACTCTCCTTAACCCTCACCCTAAAACTAACTCTAACACTAACCCTAACCCTACCCCTCAACCTCAGCCTCACCGTTACCCTAACTCTAAACTTAAACCTCACCGTCACCCTAACCCTAAACCTCCCCCTCAGCCTAGCCCTCACCCTAAGCCTAATCCTAACCCTCATCCTAACCCTCACCCTAACAATAACCCTTACCTTCACCATACCCCTCACCTTAACCCTAATCCTAACCCTAACCCTCAACCTACCCCTAACCCTCACTGTAACCCTTACCTAACTCTCACCCTAAACATAAACTTAACCCGAATCCTAACTATCACCCTAACCCTAACTCTAACCCTAACCCTCACCGTAACCCTAACCCTAAACCTCACCCTCACCCTAGACCTCATCCTAAACCTAATCCTAACCGTAACCCTCATCCTAACCCTCCCCCTAACCCTTACCATAACCCTCACCCTAACCCTAACCATCACCATCACCCTAAACCTAACCCTAACACACACACTCACCCTCACCCTAACCCTAAACCTAACACTTACGCTCACCCTCACCCTCACCCTCACCCTCAGCCTCACCTTAAGCCTAACTCTAACCCTAAAACTCACACTCACTGTAACCCTAACCCTAACCCTAAAACTCACCCTCCCCTTAGCCCTCACCCTAACCCTAATCCTAACTCTAACAATCATCCTAACCCTCCCCATAATCCTAACCCTAACCCTCACACTAACCATAATCCTCACACTCACCCTCACCCTCAGCCAAACCCTAAGCCTAACCCTAATACTAACCCTAACCCTAACCCTCAC
>NW_012267319.1:3669472-3670579 GCF_000151885.1 Dipodomys ordii
ACCCTCACCCTCATTTTAACCCTAAGCCTAATCCTAACCCTAACCCTAAAACTCACACTCACCCTAACCCTTACCCTAATCCTAATCCTAACCCTAAACCTCACCTTCACCCTCAGCCTCACCTTAAACCTAACTCTAACCCTAAAACTCACCCTCACCCTAACCCTAATCCCAAACCTCACCCTCACCCTAGCCCTCACCCTAACCCTTATCCTAACTCTAACAATAATCCTAACCCTAACCCTCACCCTCAGCCTCACCCTAAATCTAACTCTAAACCTCACCCTCACCATAACCCCAACCCTAACCCTAACCCGAAACTTCACCCTAACCCAAACCCTAACGCTAACCCTAAGCCTCACCCTCACCCTCACCCTAACCCTAACCCTAAAATTCACCCTAACCCTAAACTTCACCCTCACCCTCAACCTCACCGTAATTATAGCCCTAACCCTAAAAATACTACTAACCCTAACCCTCACCCTCAGCCTCACCACAAACTTAACCCTAAACATAACAGTAACATTAACCCTAACCCTAACACTAACACTAACACAAATCCTAACCCTAAACCTAACCCTGAATCTAACCCTGAACCTAACCCTAATACTCAACCTAAACTGCACCCTAAACCAAACCCTAACCATAACCCTCACCCTAACTCTAAGCCAAAACCTAACCCTAACCCAAAGCCTCACACTCACCCTCACCCTAAACCTAACCCTAACCCTCAACCTAACCCGCACCCTAACCCTCACCCTCATGCTCGGCCAATCCTAAGCCTAAGCCTAACGCTAACCCTAACCCTCACTCTAAACCTATCACTCACTCTAACTCTAACCCTAAATTTATCCTCACCCTAACCCTATCTCAAACCCTAACCCTAACAATAACCGTAACCCTCACCCTAACCATAATCCTCACCCTAACCCTAAACCTCACACTAACACACTTACCCTCACCTACCACTAACCCTAACCCTATCACTAACCCTCACACTAACCCTAACCATCACCCTAACCCTAAACCTCAGGTAACGCTAACCCTAAACCTAAACCTCACCTAAGGCCTCACACTAACCCTAACCCTCATCCTCACCCTAAACCT
>NW_012267319.1:3678806-3679420 GCF_000151885.1 Dipodomys ordii
CCTAGCCCTCAACCTAACCCTAATCCTAACCCTAATCCTAACCCTCACCCTAACCCTAAACATCACCCTCACCGTAACCCTAACCCTAACCCTCATCCTACCCCTAAACTTAACCTGAACCCTAACTCTCAAGCTGACCCTAACCCTAACCGTCAACCTAAAGCTAACCCTCATCCTCTCCCTCAGCCTAACCCTAAGCATAAGCCTAACCCTAACCCTAAACCTCACACTCATCCTAACCATTACCCTAACCTTAAACCTAAACCTAAGCCTAACCCTCACCCTCACCTTAACCCTCACTCTAACCCTAACTCTAACTCTAACACTAACCCTAACCCTAAACCTCACCCACAGCCTAGCCCTCACCCTAAGCCAAATCCTAACCCTCATCCTAATCCTCACCCAAACACTAACACTATCCCTCACCCTACCCCTCACCCTAACCCTAATCCTAACCCTAACCCTCAACCAAATCTAACCCTAACCCTCACCTTCACCGTAACACTTACCTAACTCTCACCCTAAACATAAACTTAACCTGAATTCTAACTCTCACCCTAACCCTAACCCTAACTCTCACTGTAACCCTAACCCAGCCCTCACCCTAACCCTAA
>NW_012267319.1:3680037-3680403 GCF_000151885.1 Dipodomys ordii
CCTAATTCTCATCCTAACCCTAACCCTAACCATCACCCTAACTCTAATCCTCACCTCAACCCTCACTCTCAGCATAACCCTAAGCCTAAGCCTAACCCTAACCCTCACACTCACACACACCCTAACCCTAATCCTAACCCTAACTCTAACAATAACCCTAAACCTCAACCTAACCCTCACCCTAACCTTAACCCTAAAACTAACCCTAACCCTCCACCTAAGCCTCCAACTAACCCTAAACTTAACCCTAAACCTCACCCTCACCATAATCCTAATCCTAACCCTAAACCTAAACCTCACCCTAACCCTAAACCTAACCATCACCCTCACCTCACCCTCACCCTCACCATAACTCTAACCCTAACC
>NW_012267319.1:3687423-3688320 GCF_000151885.1 Dipodomys ordii
CCTAACACTCATCCTAACACTCACCATAACCCTAACCCTAACCATCACCCTAACGCTAATCCTCACCCCCACCCTCACCCTCAGAGTAATGCTGAATGTAAGACTAACCCTAAACCTAACCCTCACACTCACCCTCAACCTAACCCTAATACTAACCTTAACCCAAACCCTAACACTAACCCACTACCTAACCTTCCAACTAACCCTAAATCTAACCCTAAACCTCAAACTCACCCTAACCCTAATCCTAACCATAACCCTAAACCTCACCCTAACCCTCAAGCTCACCCTCACCCTCACCATAACTCTAACCCTAACCCTAACAATGACACTAATCCTAACCCTAAACCTAACCCTAACCCTAACCGTAACCTTAATCCTAATACTCACCCTCAACCTAACCCTAATCCTAATTCTAAGCCTCACCCTAACCTTAATCGTCACTCTCACCGTAACCCTAACCCTCAACCTAACCCTCACCCTAACTCTAACCCTAAACCTAAACCTTAATCTAACACAAACCCTAACCCTCACTCTCACCCTAACCCTAATCGTAATCCTTATCCTCATCCGTACCCTCACCCTAAACCTATCCTTAAACCTCACCCTAACCCTAAACCTCAACCTAACCCTAAACCTCACGATAACCGTAAACCTAACCCTAAACCTCACCCTAACCCTAAACATAACCGACCATTAACTCTCAGCCTAACTCTAACCCTAAATCTCACCTTAACCCTAACCCTCACCCTCACCCTCAGCCTGACCCTTAGCCTAACACTAACCCTAAACCTAACCCTCACCCGCACCCTCACCCTCACCGTAACTCTAACCCTAACACTAAAAATAACACTAAACCTAACCCTAACCATCACCCTAAACCTAATCCTCATCTCC
>NW_012267319.1:3690603-3692889 GCF_000151885.1 Dipodomys ordii
CTCACCCTCACACTCACCGTAACCGTAACCCTAACCCTAACCCTAACAAGAACCCTAACCCTTACCCTAACCCTCAGCCTAACCATAAACCTCACCCTAAACCTAACCCTCACCCTAACACTTACCCTCACCCTAACACTAACCCTAACCCTAACACTAACCCTCACACTAATGCTAACCCTCAACCTAATCCTAAACTTCACCATAACCCTAAACCTAAACCTAACACTCTCCCTCACCCTAGCCCTCCCTCTAAACCTAATTCTAACCTTCACCCTCACCCTAATCCTAACCCTCATACTCACCCTAAACCTCACACTAACCCTAACCATAATCCTCAATCTAACCCATACCTTGACCCTAACCCTAACCCTAACCCCTAACCCTGAACCAAACCTTAACCCTCACCCTTATCTTAACCCTCTCCCTCAGCCTAAACCTCACCTTTACCCTTAACATCATCTTCACCCTAACCCTCACCCTAAACCTAAACCTCATCCTAACCCTCACACTAACCATAAACCTAACCATCACCCTAATGATAAACTTAACCCTCAACCTCACTCTCAGCCTAACCTTAAACCTAAGCCTAACCCTTACCCTAACCCTCAACCTCACCCTAGCCCTCACCCTAACACTAATCATAACCCTAACCCTCATCCTAACCCTCACCATAACCCTAACTCTAAACCCCTTCCCCTAACCCTGAACCTAACCTTAACCCTCACCCTTATCTTAACCCTCACTCTCAGCCTAAACCTCACCTTTACCCTTAACATCATCCTCACCCTAACCCTCACCCTAACCCTAAACCTCATCCTAACCCTCACACTAACCGTAAACCTAACCATCACCCTAATGATAAACCTAACCCTCAACCTCACTCTCAGCCTAACCTTAAACCTAAGCCTAACCCTTACCCTAACCCTCACCTCACCCTAGCCCTCACCCTAACCTAATCATAACCCTAA
Source organism: Dipodomys ordii (assembly GCF_000151885.1). NCBI lineage: Eukaryota > Metazoa > Chordata > Mammalia > Rodentia > Heteromyidae > Dipodomys > Dipodomys ordii. The sequence continues at coordinate 3,691,575 of NW_012267319.1, forward strand.
CCCTCATCCTAACCCTCACCCTAACCCTAACTCTAAACAACACCCTAACCCTAATCCTCACTCCCACACTCAGCATAGGCTAACCCTACACCTTAGCCTAACCTTAACCCTAACCCTCACACTCACCCTCACCCTAACCCTAACCCTAAACCTAAACCAAACCATAACCATATCCCTAAACCTCAACCTAACTCTCACCCTAACCTTAACCCTAACAAAAACCCTAACCCTAACCCCGGACCTAACCTTCCAACTAACTCTAAATCTAACCCAAAACCTGACCCTCATCCTAACCCTAATCCTATCCCTAACCGTAAAGCTCACCCTAACCCTAAAGCTAACCCTCACCCTCACCCTCATACTCACCATAACTCTAACCCTAACCCTAACAATAACACTAATCCTAACCCTAAACCTAACCCTAAACCTAACCCTAACAATAATCCTAACACTCACTCTCAACCTAACCCTAATCCTAACCCTAAGACTCACCCTAACCCTAATCCTCACCCTCACCGTATCCAAAACCCTAAAATTAACCCTCACCCTAACCCTAACCCTACACCTAAACCTTAATCTAACACTATCCCTAACCCTCACCCTCACCCTAGCCTTGACCCTAACCCTAATACGAACCCTAATACTCATCCTTACCCTCACACTAACCCTAACCTTAACCCTCACCCTAACCCTAACCATAACCCTAACTTTCAACCTAACCCTAAACCTCATGATCACCATAAACCTAACCCTAACCCTCACCCTAACCCTAAACATAACCGAAGCCTAACTATCACCCTAACCCTAACCCTAATCCTCACACTAACTTTAACCCTCACCCTCACCCTCAGCCTCAGCCTAACCCTAAGCCTAACCGTAACCCTAACCATAAAGCTGACACTCACCCTTACCCTTACCCTAAACCCAATCCTAACCCTAAGCCTAACCCTCACCCTCAACCAAACCCTAACCCTAACCCTAAATCTAACACTAACCCTAACCCTAACCCTCAACCTCACCCTCACTCTAACCCTAACCCTGACCCTAAACCTCACTGTCACCTTAGACCTAACAAAACCCTAAGCCTAACACTAACTCTCATCCTAACCCTCACCCTAACACTAACCCTAACCCTCACACTCACCCTCAGCCTAACCCTAAACCGAACCGTAAACCTCAACCTAACCCTAAACTTAACAAGAACCCTAACTCTCACCGTTACCCTAACCCTAAACCTAACCCTAACCCTAAACCTCACACTCACCCTAGCCCTCACCCAACCCTAATCCTAACCCTAACCCTGTTCCTAACCCTC
>NW_012267319.1:3696429-3697428 GCF_000151885.1 Dipodomys ordii
CCTCACCCTAACCCTAACCCTCACCCGACCGTAACCCTTACACTCAGCCTAACTCTCATGGTTAAACTTACCTTCACCCCCACCCTAACCCTTACCCTAACCCTAACGCTCACCCTGACCCTCACCCTAACCCTAACTTTACACCTAAACCTCAACCCCACATTAACCCTAACTCTAAACCTAACCCTAACTCTAAAACTCAACCTAACCCTAACACTAACCCTCACCATCTCCCTCACCGTAACCATAACCCTAAACTTAACCCTAACAATACCCCTAACCCTAACCCTCACCCTAACCATAACACTCACCCTAACCCTAACCTTCACCCTAACACTTACTATCACCCTACGAGTAACCCTAACCCTAACACTAACCCTCACACTAACCCTAACCCTCACCCTAATCCAAAACCTCACCATAACCCTAACCCTAACCCTAAACCTTACCCTCACCCTAGCCCTCATCGTAACCCTAATTCTAACCCTCAACCTCATCCTAACCCTAACCCTCATTCCCACCCTAAACCTCACACTAACTCTAACCCTAATCCTCAATTTAAGCCTCACCCTCACCCTAAACCTAATTTAAACACTAAACCTCACCCACATCCTAACCCCAATGCTAACCCTAACGATAAACCTAAGCCTCCCCCTAATTCTAAACCAAACCCTAACACTAACACTATCCCTAAACCTAAACCTCAACCTAACCCTCACCCTAACCCTAACTCTATCCCTAAACCTCAAACTCACCCTAACCCTCACTCTAAACCCTAACCCAAAACCTAAACCTCATCCTAACCCTAACACTAATTTTCACCCTCACCCTCACAGTAACTGTAACCCTAAACCTAATCCTAACAATTACCCTAACCCTGATCCTAAACCTCACCCTAACCATAACCCTCACCCTAACCCAAACCCTCACCATAACACTTACCCTCACCTTAACATTAACCCTAGCCCTAACACTAACTCTCACTCTCACCCTAACCCT
>NW_012267319.1:3700618-3701664 GCF_000151885.1 Dipodomys ordii
CTCACACTCACCCTCACCCTAACCGTAATCCTAAACCTAACAATATCCCTAAACCTCAACCTAACCCTCACCCTCACCCTAACCCTAATAGTAATCTTAATCCTCACCCGCATCCTCACCCTCACCATAACTCTAACCTTAACCCTAAAAATAACACTAACCCTAACCTGAACCATCACCCTAACGCTAATCCTCACCCCACCCTCACACTCAGCCTAACCCTAAGCCTAAGCCTAAACCTCACCCTAACCCTCACACTTACCCTCACCCTAACCGTAATCCTAAACCTAACAATATCCCTAAACCTCAACCTAACCCTCACCCTTACCCTAACACTAACAGTAACCCTAACCCTAAGCCTAACCCTAAGCCTCCCACTAACCCTAAATCTAACCCTAAACCTTACTCTTACCTTAACCTATCCCTAAACCTAACCCTAAACCTCACCCTAACCCTAACCCTCAGTCTCACCCTCAACCTCACCGTAACTCTAACCCTAACCCTAAAAATAACCCTAACCCTAACCATAACCATAACCAGAATCCTCACCCTCAGCCTTATCCTCACCTCAAAGTTAACCCAAACCTTAACACTAACAATAACCCTAAACCTAACCCTGACCCTAATCCTCACCCCAACCCACACCCTCAGCCTAACCCTAACCCTCAGCCTAACGCTAACCCTAAACCTAATCCTCAACCTAACCCTAACCCTAACCCTAACTCTAAACCTAACCCTAACCCTAACCCGAAACCTAACCCTAATCCTCAGCCTCACCCTCACTGTAAGCCAAACTCTAACCCTAACCCTCACCCTAACCCTAAGCCTAACCCTAACACTAACCCTCAAACTCACCCTAACCCTAACCTTAACCCTAAAATTCACCCTAATCCTAACACTAATCCTAAGTCTAACCGTAAACCTCACTCTCACCCTAACCCTAACTCTAACCCTAACCCTAACCCTAATCCTCACCCTAACCAAAACCCTCACCCTAACCCTAACCCTCACCATAACACTTACCCTCACCCTAACACTAACCCTAA
>NW_012267319.1:3703951-3705042 GCF_000151885.1 Dipodomys ordii
ACCCTAACCCTAATCCTAACCCTCATCCTAACCCTCACCCTAACACTAAACCTGACCCTCCCTTTCCCCTCCCTCTAACCCTAATCCTAACCCTAACCCTCAACCTAAACCTAACCCTCACCCTCACCGTAACCTTTACCCTAACCCTGACCTAACCATAAACTGAACCCGAACGCTAACTCTCACCCTAACACAAAACCTAACCCTCACCATAACCCTAACCCTAAACCTCACACTCAACCTATTCCTCACCCTTACACTAACCCGAACCCTAACCCTGATTCTAACCCTCCTGCTAACCCTTACCCTAACCCTCACCGTAACCGTAAACCTCACCATCAACCTCATCCTCAGCCTAACCCTAAGCCTAACCCTATACCTACTCCTAACACTCACACTCACTCTCAGCTTAACCCTAATCCTAACCCTAACCCTCACCCTCACCCTCAGCCTCAGTGTAACTATAAGCCTAACCCTAACGCTAACCCTCACACTCACCCTAAACCTTACCCTAAACCTAATCCTAACCCTAACCCTAGCCATCACCCTCAGCCTCAACTTAACCCTAACTCGAACCCCAAACCTCCCACTCACCCTCCCCCTAACCCTAACCCTAAACCTCACCTTAACCCTAACCCTAAACCTCACTCTTACCCTAGCCATCACCCTAAACGTAATCCTAACACTAACCCTCATCCTAACCTTCCCCATAACCTTATCGCTAACCCTCACCCTAACCCTCCCCCTCAGCCTAACACTAAGCCTAACCCTAACAGTAACCCTAACCCTCACACTCACTCTAATCCTTAACCTAATCCTAATCCTAACCCTAACCCTAAACCTCACCCTCACCCAAACCCTCACCCTAACCCTAACCCTAAACCGAACACTAAACCTAAACCTATCCCTCACCCTCAGACTGAACCTAACATTAACTCTAACCCAAACCTCACCCTCACCCTAACCCTAACCCTAATACTAAACCTCACTCTAAACCTAACCCTAAACCTCACCCTAAACCTAACCCTTAACCTAACCCTAATCCTAAGCATAACCCTCATCCTAACCCTGCCCCTAACCCTAACACTCAC
>NW_012267319.1:3713193-3714690 GCF_000151885.1 Dipodomys ordii
TAAACCTAACCCTCACCCCCACCCTCACCCTCAGTCTAACCCTAAGCCTAACCCTAACCCTAACCATATCGCTCACACTCACCCTAACCCTTACCCTAAACTTAATCCTAACCCTAAGCCTAACCCTCACACTCAACCTAACCCTCACCCTAACCCTAAATCTAACACTAACACTAACCCTAACCCTCAAACTCAGCCTCACCCTAACCCTAACTCTAAGCCTAAACCTTACACTCACAATAACCCTAACACTAACCCTAACCCTAAACCTCACCCTAACCCTAACCCTAAACCTCAGCCTCACCCTAGCCCTCAACCTAACCCTAATCCTAACCCTAACCCTCATCCTAACCCTCACCCTAACACTAAACCTAACCCTCACCGTCACCCTCACACAACCCCTAACCCGAACCCTAACCCTCAACCTAAACCTAACCCTGACCTTCACCAAAACCCTTACCCTAACCCTCAACCTAACCCTAAACTTAACCCGAACACTAACTCTCATCATTACCCTAACACTAACCCTCAATCTCAACATAAACCTAAACCTCACCCTCACCCTAGCCCTCACAGAACTCTAATCCTAGCCCTAACCCTCTTCCTAACCCTACCCTAACCCTTACCCTAACCATCACACTAACCCTAACCCTCAAACTCACCCTCAGTCTAACCCTAAGCCTAACCCTAAACCTAACCCTAACACACACTCACCCTCACCCTAACCCTAATCCTAACCCTAACCATTATCCTAACCCTCCCCATAATCCTAACCCTCACCCTAACCCTGTACCACGCCCTCATGCTCAGCCTAATCCTAAACCTATCCCTAACCCTAACCCTCACACTCACCCTAAAACTAATCCTAGTCTTAACCCTTACACTAACCCTAACACTCAACCTACCCCTCACCTTAAACCTAACACTAACATTAATCCTAACCCTAACCCTCACCCTCAGCCTAACCCTAACCATAACTCTAACACTAAAACTCACCCAAACACTAACCCTAAATCTAACCCTAAACCTCACCCTCAACCTAACCCTAATCCTAACCGTAAACCCCACCCTAACCCTAACCCTAACCCTCACCTGCACCCTCACCCTCACCGTAACTCTAACCCTAACAATAAAACTAATCCTAACCAGAACCATCACCCTAACCCTAACCCTCACACTCATGCTCAGCCTAAGCCTAAGCCTAAGCCTAAACATAACCCTAACCCTCACCCTAACCCTAACCCTATCACAAACCCTAACGCTAACCCTAAACCTTACTGTCACCCGAACCCTAATTCTATCCCTAACCCTAAAACTAAACTTCATCCTAACCCTAACCGTAACCCTCACCCTCACCCTTACCATAACCGTAACCCTAACCCTAACACTAACACTAACCCTCAACCTAACCCTAAACCTAACCTTAAACCTAACCCTAATCCTCAGCCTCAACCTCACCCTAACCCAAACACTAACCCTCATCCTAACTCTAATCCT
>NW_012267319.1:3720553-3721517 GCF_000151885.1 Dipodomys ordii
CCTCACCCTAACCCTAACTCTAACCCTAACTCTCACCCTAACCTTAACCATCACGCTCACCGTAACCCTAAACCTAATGCTCACCCTAACCCTAACCCTCACACTCACCCTAAACCTAACCCTCACCCCCACCCTCACCCTCAGTCTAACCCTAAGCCTAACCCTAACCATAACCATATCGATCACCCTCACCCTAACCCTTACCCTAAACCTAATCCTAACCCTAAGCTTCACCCTCACACTCACCCTAACCCTCACCCTAACCCTAAATCTAACACTAACACTAACCCTAACCCTCAAACTCAGCCTCACCCTAACCCTAACTCTAACCCTAAACCTCACCCTCACTCTAACCCTAACACTAACCCTGACCCTAAACCTCACCCTAACCCTAACCCTAAATCTCTCCCTTACCCTAGCCCTCACCCTAACCCAAATCCTAACCCTAACCCTCATCCTAACCCTCACCCTAACACTAAACCTAACCCTTATCGTCACCTTCCCCCTAACCCTAATACGAACCCTAACCCTCAACTTAATCCTAACCCTCACCCTCACCGTAACCCTAACCCTAACCCTCAACCTAACCCTAAACTTAACCCAACGCTAACTCTCACCCATACCCTAACCCTAACCCTCAAGCCAAACCAAAACCTAAACTTCACCCTCATCCTAGCCCTCACCAAACCCTAATCCTAACCCTAACCCTCTTCCTAACCCTCCCCCTAACTCTGACCCTAACCCTCACCCTAACCCTAACCCTAACCCTCGAACTCACCCTCAGTCTATCCCTAAGCCTAACCCTAAACCTAACCCTAACACACACACTCACGCTCAACAAAACCTTAATCCTAAACCTAACCCTCATCCTCACCCACCCCATAACCCTAAAACTCACCCTAAGCCTAACCCACACCCTCACCCTCACCCTAATCCTAATCCTAACCCTAACCCGAACCCTAAC
>NW_012267319.1:3728411-3729526 GCF_000151885.1 Dipodomys ordii
CACCCTAGCCCTAACCCTAAGCCTAATCCTCAACATAACCCTAAACCTCATGGTCACCATAACCCTAACCCTAACCCTCAAACTAACACTAACCCTCACCCTCACCCTTACCATAACTCTAACCCTAACACTAACAATAACACTAATCCTAACCAGAAACCTAAACCTAACCCTAACCCTAACACTAATCCTAACACTCACCCTCAAGCTAACCCAAACCCTAAACCAAACCCTCACCCTAACCCTAATCATTACCCTGACCGTAACCATAACCCTCAAACTAACCCTCACCCTAACCCTGACTCTAACCCTAAACCTTAATCTAACACTAACCCTAACCCTCAACCTCAACCTAGCCCTCACCCTAACCCTAATCCTAACCTTAATCCTCATCTTTACCCTCACCCTAACCCTAAACTTAACCCTCACCTTAGCCCTAAACCTAACCCTAATCTTCAATGTAACCCTAAACCTCAAGCTCACCGTAACCCTAACCCTAACCCTAATCCTAACACTCATCCTTACACTAACCCTAATCCTAAACCTAACCCTCACCCTAACCCTAATCATCACCCTCACGGTAACCCTAATCCTCAAACTAACCCTCACCCTAAACCTAACCCTAACCCTAAACCTTATTCTAACACTAACCCAAACCTCACCCTCACCTAGCCCTTACCCTCACCCTAATCCTAACCCTAATCCTCATCCTTACCCTCACCCTAACCCTTACCTTAACCCTCACCCTAGCCCTAAACCTAAGCCTAATCCTCAATGTAACCCTAAACCTCATGGTCACCATAACCCTAACCCTAAACCTCACCCTAACCCTAAACATAACCGAACCCTAACTCTCACCCTAACTCTAACTCTAACACTTAACCTAACCCTAACCATCACCCTCACCCTAACCCTAATCCTAACCATAACCCTAAATCTCACCCTAAACCTAACCCTCACCCTCACCATCACCCTCACCATAACTCTCACCCTAACCCTAAAAATAACACTAATCCTAACCTGAAACCTAAACCTAACCCTAACCCTAACCCTAATCCTAACACTCATCCTCAGGCTAAACCTAATCCTAAACCTAACCCTCACCCTAACCCTAA
>NW_012267319.1:3736597-3737889 GCF_000151885.1 Dipodomys ordii
ACTCACCCTCAAGCTAACCCTAATCCTAAACCTAACCCTAACCCTTATCCTAACCATAAACCTCACCCTAACCCTAAGCCTCACACTAACACTTACCCTCACCCGAACACTAACCCTAACCCTAACATTAACCCTCACACTAACCATAACCCTCACCCTAATCCTAAACCTCATCCTAACCTTAAGCCTGACCCTCACGCTCACCCTCACAATAATTCTAACCCTAACCCTAACAATAACACTAATCCTAACCGTAAACCTAACCCAAACCCTAACCCTAATCCTAACACTCACCCTCAAGCTAAACCTAATCCTAACCCTAACCCTCACCCTAACCCTAATCCTCACCCTCACCCTAACCCTAACCCTCAACCTAATCCTCATCCTAACCCTAACTCTCAACCTAACCCTAACCCTAAACCTTAATCTAAAACTAACCCAAACCCTCACCCTAACCCTAATCCTCACCCTAGCCCTCACCCTAACCCTAATCCTAACCCTAATCCTCATCTTTACCCTCACCCTAACCCTAACCTTGACCCTCACCCTAACCCTAACTCTAAACCTAACTCTCAACCTAACCCTAACCCTCATGCTCACCGTAACCCTAACCCTAACACTCACCCTAACGCTAACCCTCACACTCACCCTAAACCTAACCCTCACCCCCACCCTCACCCTCAGTCTAATCCTAATCCTAACCCTAACCCTAACCCTAATGCCAACACTCACCGTAACCCTTACCCTAAACCTAATTCTAACCCTAAGCCTACCCCTCATACTCAACCTAACCCTCACCCTAAACCTAAATCTAACACCAATCCTAACCCTTAACCTAAGCATAACCATAACCCTAACTTTAACCCTAAACCTCACCTTAACCCTAACACTAACCCTAATCCTAAACCTCACACTAACCCTAACCCTAAACCTCACCCTCACCCTAGCCCTCACCCTAACCCTAACTAACCCTAACCCTCAACCTAATCCTCACCCTAACACTAAACCTAACCTACACCCTCACCCTCACCCAATCCCTAATCTGAACCCTAACCCTCAACCTAACCCTAACACTCACCCTCACTGTAACCCTTACCCTAACCCTCGAACTAACCCTAAACTTAACCCGAACCCTGACTTTGACACTTACCCTAACATTAACCCTCACCCCAACCCTAACCCTAAAACTCACCCTCACCCTAGCCCTCATCCAATCCTAATCCTAACCCTAACCCTCTTCCTATCCCTCTGCCTATCCCTTACCCTAATCCTCACCCTAACCCTAACCCTCA
>NW_012267319.1:3740358-3741448 GCF_000151885.1 Dipodomys ordii
CCTAACCCTCCCCCTAACTCTCACCCTAACCCTAAACCTAACACTAACATTAACCCTAAACCTCAACCTAACCTTCACCCTACCCCTAACTCTAACCCTAATCCTCACACTCACCCTAACCCTCACTCTAACCCTAAACCAAACCCTAAACCTCACCCTTACCCTAACCCTAACCCTCACCCTCACCCTCACCCTCACCTTAACCAAAACATTAAACCTAACCCTAACAATAACCCTAATCCTTATCCTAACCCTCACCCTAACCATAACCCTCCCAATAACCCAAACCCTCACACTAATACCAACCCTCACCCTAAAACTAACCCTAACCCTAACATTAACCCTCACACTAACCCTAATCCTAACTACAACCCTAAACCGCAACCTAACCCTCACCCTCACGCTAACCCTAACAATAACCCTATCCCTGACCCTCCCCCTTTCCCTCCCCCTTACACTATATCTAACCCTATACCTCACCCAAACCCTAACCATAATCCAAACCTAACCCTAAATCCCAACCTAACCCTAACCCTAACCCTCACCACCACCCTCACCCTCACAGTAATTCTAATCCTAACCCTAACAATAACATTAGCCCTAACCCTAACCATCACCCTAACCCTAATCCTCACCCTCACACTCACCCTTAGCCTAACTGTAAGCCTAAGCCTAATCCTCACCTTAAATCTCACACTTAGTCTCGCCCTAACCCTAACCCTCTCCCTTACCTTAACCCTCACCCTCTTCTTAACAGTCACCCTAAGAGTAAACCTCACCTTTACCCTTACCATCATCCTCACCCTAACCACACCCAAACCATAAACCTCATCCTAACCCTCACCCTAACAGTAAACCTGACCATCACGCTAACCCTAAACCTCACCCTCAAACTCACCCTCAGTCTAACCCGAAGCTAAGCCTAAGCCAAACCCTAAGCCTCACCCGAACCCGAACCCGAACCCTTACCCTAATCCTAACAATAACCCTAACCCTAATCCTAAACTCCACCCTAACCCTCAGCCTAACCCTAAGCCTAAGCCTAGCCCTAACCATAATCCTCACCTCCAACCTCACCCTTAGCCTAACC
>NW_012267319.1:3741683-3741998 GCF_000151885.1 Dipodomys ordii
CCTAACCCTAACCCTAACCCTCACCCTCACCCTCACCGTAACCGTAACCCTAAACCTAAACCCAAACCTAACAATAACCCTAACCCTAACCCTCACCCTAACCATAACCGTCACACTAACCCATAACCTCACCCTAACACTTACCCTCACCCTAACCCTAACCCTAACTCTAACAATATCCCTCAAAATGACCCTAACCCTAACGCTAACCTTAAACCTCAACCTAACCCTCACCCTCAACCTAAACCTAACACTACCCCTAACCCTCTCCCTCACCTTTTCCCTCCACCTAACCCTATATCTAAGCCTCACCCT
>NW_012267319.1:3748218-3749570 GCF_000151885.1 Dipodomys ordii
CTCAGCCTCACCCTAACCCTAATTCTAACCCTAAACCTCACCCTCACCTAACCCTAAGGCTAACCCTAACCATAAACCTAACCCTAACTGTAATCCTAACCCTCCCCCTAACTCTCACCCTAACTCTAAACCTAACACTAACCCTAACCCTACACCTCAACCTAACCTTCACCCTACCCCTAACTCGAACCTTAATCCTCACACTCACCCTAAGCCTCACTCTAACCCTAAACCAAACCCTAAACCTCACCCTAACCCTAACCCTAACCCTCACCCTCACCCTCACCTTAACCAAAACATTAAACCTAACCCTAACAATAACCCTAATCCTTTTCCTAACCCTCACCCTAACCATAACCTCACAATAACACAAACCCTCACACTAACACCAACCCTCACCCTAAAACTAACCCTAACCCTAACATTAACCCTCACACTAACCCTAATCCTAATTCCAACCCTAAACCGCAACCTAACCCTCACCCTCACGCTAACCCTAACAATAACCCTATCCCTGACCCTCACCCTTTCCCTCCCCCTAACACTATATCTAACCCTATACCTCACCCAAACCCTAACCATAATCCTAACCTAACCCTAAATCCCAACCTAACCCTAACCCTAACCCTCACCACCACCCTCACCCTCACAGTAATTCTAATCCTAACCCTAACAATAACACTACCCCTAACCCTAACCATCACCCTAACCCTAATCCTCACCCCCACATTCACCCTTAGCCTAACTGTAAGCCTAAGCCTAATCCTCACCCTAAATCTCACACTTAGTCTCGCCCTAACCCTAACCCTCTCCCTTACCTTAACCCTCACCCTCTTCTTAACAGTCACCCAAAGAGTAAACCTCACCTTTACCCTTACCATCATCCTCACCCTAACCTCACCCATACCATAAACCTCATTCTAACCCTCACCCTAACAGTAAACCTAACCATCACGCTAACCCTAATCCTCACCCTCAAACTCACCCTCAGTCTAACCCGAAGCCTAAGCCATAATCTAAGCCTCACCCGAACCCGAAACCTCACCCTTACCCTAATCCTAACAATCACCCTAACCCTAATCCTAAACTCCACCCTAACCCTCAGCCTAACCCTAAGCCTAAGCCTAGCCCTAACCCTAATCCTCACCTCAACCCTCACCCTTAGCCTAACCAAAAGCCAAACCCTAATCCTCACCCTAAACCACACACTCAGTCTCACCCTAACCCTAATCCTAAACCTAACCATATCCCTAAACCTCAACCTAACCCTCACACTCACACTTACCTTAAAACTAACCCTAATCCTAAACCTCACCCTATCCCTCCCCCTAACCCTAACCATAACCATAACC
>NW_012267319.1:3752879-3754143 GCF_000151885.1 Dipodomys ordii
TCTAACCCTCATCCTATCCCTAACCCTAACCCTTACACTAACCCTAAACCTAACCCTAATCCTCAGCCTTATTTTAACCCTCACCCTCAGTGTAAACCTCACCTTTACCCTTACCATCATCCTCACCCTAACCTCAACCTAACCCTAAACCTCATCCTAACCCTCACCCTAACTGTAAACTTAACCATCACCCTAACCCTAATGCTTACCCTCAAACTCACCCTCAGCCTAACCCTAAGCCTAAGCCTAAGCCTTACCCTAACCCCCACCCTCACTGGAGCCCTCACCCTTACCCTAATCCTAACCATCACCCTAAACCTAATCCTCAGCCTATCCTCACCCACAGCCTAACCCTAAGCCTAAGCCTAAGCCTAAACCTAACCCTCACACTCACCCTCAGCTTCACCCTAATCCGAACACTAACCATAACCCTAACCCTAAACCTCAAACTAACCCTCAACTTACCTTAACCCTAACTCTAACCCTAACACTCTCCCTAACCCTCACCCTCATCCTCACCCTCACCCTCACTGTTAGTGTGACCTTAACCCTAACAATAACACTAATCCTAACCCTAAACCTAACTCTAACCCGAACCTTCATCCTAGGACTCACCCTAACCCTAATACTAACCCTAAACCTCACCCTAACCCTAATCCTCACATCACCATAACCCTAACTCTCATTCTAACCCTCACACTAACCCTAACCCTAACCGTTAACCTCACCCTAACCCTAACCCTAAACCTCACCTGTCCCTAGCCTTCACCCTAACCCTAATCCTAAACCTAACCCTCATCCTAACCCTCACCCTAACACTAACCCTAACCCTAACCCTCAACCTAACCCTAATCCTAACACTAAGTCTCAAACTGACACTAACCCTCACCCTCACCGAAACCCTTACCCTAACCCTAACCCTAAAATAAACCTGAACCCTAACTCTCACACTAACCCTAACCCTCACCTTCACCCTAAACCTAACCCTCACCCTTGCAATAACCTTCACACTCAGCCTAACCGTCACGTTTTCCCTTACCTTCACCCCCAGCCTAACCCTCACCCTAACCCTAACACTCAACCTAACCCTAACTCTACCCCAAAACTTCACCCTCACCCTAACCCTAAATCTAACACTAACCCTAACACTGAACCTTACCCTAAATCTAACCGTAACCCTTACACTCACCATAATTCTAACCCTAATCCTCACACTAACCCTAACACTAACCCACACACTAAAACTCACCCTAATCCTCACCCT
>NW_012267319.1:3760423-3761587 GCF_000151885.1 Dipodomys ordii
CCTAACCCTAAACTTAAACCTCAGCCTAACCCTCTCCCTAACGGTAACTCTATCCCTACACCTCACCCTCACCCTAACCCTAACCCTAAACCTCACTCTAAACCTCACCCTAACCCTAACACTCACCCTCACCCTCAACCTACCCTTAACTCTAACCCATACACTAACAATAACACTAACACTAACCCTAAACCTAACCCTAACCCTAACCAAAACCCTCAGCCTCAGCCTCACCCTCACCACAAACTTAACCCTAAAAATAACACTAACAATAAACCTAACCCAAACACTAACCATAACCCTAAACCTCAACCTAAACCTAACACTAACCCTAACCCTAAACCTCACTCTAACCCTGCCCCTAAACCTAACTCTAACCCTAAACCTCACCCTCACCCTAACCCTAACCCTAACCCTAATCCAAAACCTCACCCTAACCCTAACCATCACCCTAATCCTAAGCCTAACCCTAACCCTCAACCTAACCCTAACCCCCACACTCACAGTAATCGTAACCCTAAACCTCACACTAACCCTGCCCCTAAACCTAATGCTAACCCGAAACCTCACCCTCACCCTAACCCTAAAACTAACCCTAATCCAAAACCTCACCCTAAACCTCACCCTAAACCTAACCCTAACCCTCACCCTAATCCTAAGCCTAACCCTAACCCTCAACCTAACCGTAACCCTCCTGCTCACCATAATCCTAACCCTAACCCTCATCCTAACCCTAAACTTAACCTGAAACCTAACTCTCACCCTAACCCTACCTCTAACCCTTACCCTAACCCTAATCCTAACCCCCACCCTCACCCTCACCCTAATCCTAAGCCTAACCCTAACCTCAACCTAACCCTAAAAATAATGCTCAGTGTAATCCTAACCCTCACACTCACCCTAACCCTTACCCTAATCCTAATCCTAACACTAAGTCTAACCCTCACCCTCCCACTAACCCTCACTGAAACCTTATCTCTAACACTAACACTAAAAATAACCCTCACCCTCAGCCTCACCCTAACCCTAACTCTAAACCTAAAGCTCACTGTCACCCTATCCCTAACCCTAACCCTAACCCTAACCCTCACGCTGACCTTAATCTTCACCCTAACCCTAAACCTAACCCAAACACTTAGCCTCTCCCTACCACTAACCCTAACC
>NW_012267319.1:3766675-3767563 GCF_000151885.1 Dipodomys ordii
CTCACCCCCACCATCACCCTCAGCCTAACCATAAGCCTCAGCCTAACCCTCAACCTAACCCTCACACTCACCCTCACACTAACCCTAGTCCTAAAAGTAATCCTATCCCTAAGCCTCAATCTAACCCTCACCCTAACCCTAACCCTAATCCTAAACCTCACCCTAACCCTAACCCTCACCCTCAGCCTCAACTTCAATGTAATTCTAAACCAAACCCTAACAATAACAGTAACCCTAACAATAACCCTAACCCTAATCATAACCCTCACCCTCAGCCTCACCCTCACTGCAAACTTAACCCTAACCATAACACTAACAATAACCCTAACCCTAACCATAACCCTAATCCTCACCCGCACCCTCACCCTCAGCCTAACCTTAACCCTAACCCTAAACCTAACCCTAACCCTCCCTGTAACCCTAACCCTAACCCTAACACAAACCCTAACCCTAACCCTAACTCTCACTGTAACCATAATCCTAACCCGAACACAAACACTAATCCTAAGCCAAACCCTAAACCTAAACCTAATCCTTAGCCTCACCCTCACCCTCACCCAAAACATAACCCTAACCCTCACCCTAACCCTAAGCCTAACCCAACCCTAAACTTCACACTCACCCTCACCCTAACCAAAATCCTATACCTAACCCTATATTAACCCTAACCCTCACCCTAACCCTCACCCTATCCCTCACCCTAAACCTAATCCTAACCGTAAACCTTATCCTAACACTCACCCTAACCTTAACCCTAAACCTCACCCTAACCCAAACCCTAACCCTTCCCCTCATGCTCGGCCTAAACCTAAGCCTAAGACTAAGCCTAGCCCTAACCCTCACCCTATCCCTAACCCTAACACTAACCCTCACACTAACCCTAACCCT
>NW_012267319.1:3775140-3776366 GCF_000151885.1 Dipodomys ordii
CCTAACAATAACCCTAACCCTAATGCTAACCCTCACACTAACCATAACCCTCATCCTAACCCATACCCTCACCCTAACACTAAACCTAACCCAAACACTAACCCTCAGACTAACCCTAACCCTAACCCTAAACCTCAACCTAACCATCACCCTCAACCTAAACCTAACAATAACCCTAACCCTAACTCTGCTCCTAACCCTCCCCCTAACCCGATATTTAACCCTAAACCTCACCCTCACCCTTAGCCTAACCCTAACCCTAAACCCCACCCTAAGCCTAACAGTAACCCTCACCCAAACCTTCACCCTAGCCCTCACCCTAATGCTAATCCTAACACTATAACTCATCCTAACCCTCACCCTAACCTGAACCCTAACCGGAATCCTAACACTCATCCTCATGCTCGGCCTAAGCCTAAGCCTAAGCCTAAGCCTAACCCTAACCCACAACCTCACCCTCAACCTAACAGTAACCCTAACCCTAAACCTCACCCTAACCCTCCCCCTAACCCTAACTCTAACCCTAAACCTCACCGTCAAACTATCCCTAACCCTAACCTTAACCATAAACCTCACCCTAACACTAACCTTCACCCTCACCCTCAACCACACCTTAACTCTAACCCTAACCCTAACAATAACACTAACCCTAACCCTAACCATAACCGTAACCCTCACCCTCAGCCTCACCCTCACCGCAAACTTAACCCTAGCCATAACACTAACAATAACCTTAACTCTAAGACTAACCCTAATTCTAACTCTAATCCTCACCCCACCCTCTCTCTCAGCCTAACCCTAAGCCTAACCCTAACCGTAAACATAACCCTAACCCTAACCCTAATGCTAAACCTAATCCTAAACCTAACCCTAAGCCTAAACCTAATCCTCAGCCTCACCCTCACCCTAACACAAACCGTAACCCTAACCTTCACCATAACTCTAAGACTAAACCTAACCCTAACCCTAACCCTAAAACTCACCCTCACCCTAACAATAATCCTAAACCTAACCCTATCCCTAACCCTAACCCTCACTCTAACACTCACCCTAGCCCTCACCCTAATGCTAATCCTAACCCTGTAACTCATCCTAATCCTCACCCTAAACCGAATCCTAACCCGAACCCTAACCCTCATCCTCATGCTCGGTCTAAGCCTAAGCCTAAGCCTAAGCCTAAACCTTACCCTAAACCTCACCCTAACCCTAACCCTAAACCTCACCCT
>NW_012267319.1:3783361-3784797 GCF_000151885.1 Dipodomys ordii
CTCACCCTAACCCTATCTCTACCCCTAAACCTCACCCTCACCCTAAACCTAACTCTAAACCTAACCCTAACAATAACACTTACCCTAACCCTTACCATCACCCTAACCTTAATCCTCACCCCCACCATCACCCTCAGCCTAACCCTAAGCCTAAGCCTAACGCTCACCCTAACCCTCACGCTCACCCTCACCCTAAACCTAATACTAAACCTAACCCTATCCCTAAACCTCAACCTAACCCTGACCCTTATCCTACCCCTAACCCTAAACCTCACCCTAACCCTCCACTCAACCCTAACTCTAACGCTAAACCTCACCCTCACCCTAACCCTAACCCTAACCCTAAACCTCACCCTAAAACTCACCCTAACCCTAACACTCACCCTCACCCTCAACCTACCCTTAACTCTAACCCAAACCCTAGCAATAACACTAACCCTAACGCTAACCCTAAAGATAACCCTCACCCTCAGCCTCACCCTCACCGCAAACTTAACCCTAACCATAACACTAACAATAACCCTAACTCTAATCCTAACCCTAGCCCTCACCCTAACCCTAATCCTACCCCTAACCAACATCCTAACCCTCCCCCTAACCCTTACCCTAACCCTCACCCTAACCCTTACCCTTTCACTCAACCTCACCCTCAGCCTATACCTTAGCCTAAGGCTAACCCTCAATCTAACGCTCACACTCACCCTCACCCTAAAGCTAATCGTAAACCTAACCCTATCCCTAAACCTCAACCTAGCCCTGACCCTCACCCTAACCCGAACACTAACCCTAACCCTAAACCTCACCGTAACCCTCCCCCTAACCCTAACTCTAACCCTAAACCTCACCCTCCCCCTAACCCTAACACTAAACCTTACACTAAAGCTCATCCTTAACCTCAGCCTAAACCTAACCCTCACCCTCAACCTCAACCTAACCGTAACTCTAACCCTAACCCTAAAAATAACACTAAACCTAACCCTAACCATAACCCTAACCCTCACCCTAACCCTAATCATAACCCTAACCCTAAAATTCACCGTAACCCTCATCCTAACCCTCACCCTCACCCACACCCTCACTGTAAGTCTAACCTTAACCCTAACAATAACACTAATCCTAACGCTAAACTTAACACTAACCTAATCCTAAAACTCACCCTCACCCTATCCCTAATTCTAAACCTTACCCACACCCTATCCCTAACCCTCACGTCACGGTAACCCTAACCCTCAACCTAACCCTAAACATCACCCTAACATTAACCCTAAACCTCACCATCACCCTAGCCCTCACCATAACTGTAATCCTAACCCTAAACCTCATCCTAACCCTCATCCTAACAATAATCCTCACCCAAACAGTAACCCTAAACCTCAAGCTAACCCTAACCCTCATGCTCACTGTAACCCTAACCCTAACCCTCACCCTAACCCTAA
>NW_012267319.1:3792414-3793050 GCF_000151885.1 Dipodomys ordii
ACCCTCACCTTTACCCTTACCGTCACCCAAACCCTAACCCTCACCCTCACCGTAACCCTAATCCTCATTCAAACACTCACCCTAACCCTGACCCTAAACCTACACCTCACCCGAACACTAACAGTAACCCTCACCCTCACCCTAGCCCTCAACCTAACCCTACACCTAACCCCTATCCTCATCCTAACGCTTACCCTAACGCTTACCCTAACCCTAACCCTAACACTTACCCTAACCCTAACACTAACCCTAACCCTCAACCTAACCCTAAACCTCACGCTCACTGTAGCCCTCAGTCTAACCCTAATCCTAATCCTAACCCTCATCCTAACCCTTCCGCTAAACCTAACACTAATCCTCATACTAACCCTCACCCTAAGGGTAACCTCAACCATCACCCTAACCCTAACGCTCACCCTCTCCCTCAGCCTCAGCCTAACCCTAAGCCTAAGCCTAACCGTAACCCTAAACCTCACCCTCACACTAGCATTCACCCTAGCCCTCACCCTAACCCAAATCCTAACCCTAACCCTCATCCTAACCCTTAACCGAACCAGAACACTAACCATCATTCTAAACCTAATCCTCATCCCGACCCATACACTCAGCCAAACCCTATGCCTAAACGAACCCTAA
>NW_012267319.1:3798208-3798542 GCF_000151885.1 Dipodomys ordii
CCTCATACTCACCATAACCCTAATGCTAACACTCAACCTATCCCTAAACCTAACCCTAACCCTAAACCTCACCTACCCCTAACCCTAACCATCACCCTTATGGTAGACCTCACGCTAACCCTAATCCTAACCCTAACCCTCACCCTCACCGTCACCCTAACTCTCAACCTCACCCTAACCCTAACCCTAACCCTAACACTCACCCTAACCCTAAACCTAAACCTAACCATAACCCTCACCCCCAGCCTCAACTCACCGCAAACTTAACCCTAACCATAACACTAAAAATAACTGAAAGCCACACCCTAACACTAAACCTCACCCTAACCCTAAC
>NW_012267319.1:3800927-3802000 GCF_000151885.1 Dipodomys ordii
CTAAAACTCACCCTAACCTTAATCCTAACCCTCACCCTCTCCCTCACTGTATCCATAACCCAGACACTAACACTCACAATAACCCTGACCTAACCCTAACCCCCATCCTAACCATAGCCTTCAACCTAACCCGAACCGTCATCCTAACACTTACCCTCACCCTAACCCGAACCTTAATCCTGACACTCACCTTAACAGTTACCCTAATCCTAATCCTAAGCCTAAGCCTAACCCTTGCCCTCACCCTAACCCTCAGCCTAACCCTAACTCTCACACTAACCCAAACCATAATGCTAGGCTTCAGCCTCACCCTAAACCTAACTCTACCCTAAGCCTCAAACTCACCATAACCGTAACCCTACCCATAACTCTAAAGCTCACCCTAACACTAACCATAAACCTCAGCCTCACCCTAGCCCTAAACCTAAACCGAATTCTCACCCTAACCCTCATCCTAACCCTGACCCTAACACTAACCTTAACCCTCACTCTCACACTCACCCCAACCCCAAACCTAAACCCAACCCTCAAACTAACCCTAACTGTCACCCTCACCAAAACCCTTACCCTAACGAACACCCTAACCCTAAACCTAAACCTCACCCTAACCCTAATCCTCACCATCACCCTCACCCTCAGCCTAACCTTAACCCTAACCCTAAACATTACCTTCACCCTAACCCTAAACCTCACCCTACCCCTAAATTTAATCCTAATAGTAACCATAACCCAAAGCCTCAACCTCACCCTAACCCTCACCTTAACCATAACCCTAACACTAACCCTAACCCTAAACCTCACCCACAGCCGCATCCTAACCCTAACCTAACCCTAACCCTAAACCTCACGCTCATTCTAACCCTAACCATAAACCTAAACCTCGTCCTAACCCTAACACTCACACTCAACCTCACCCTCAGCCTAACCCTAAGCCTAAAACTAAACCTAACCCTAACACACACAATAAACTTCAGCTTTACCCTTATCCTAACCCTAACCCTAAGCCTCCCCCTAACTATCACCCTAACCATAACCCTAACACTAACCCTAACCCTAACCCTCAACCTAACCCT
>NW_012267319.1:3809109-3810165 GCF_000151885.1 Dipodomys ordii
ACCCTAACCCTAACTCTAACCCTTAACATCACCCACACCCTAACCCTAACCCTAATCGTAAACCTCACCCTAAACCTAAACATTACCCTAACACTTAATCTAACCTTAAATAAAACATTTAACCTAAAACTAACCCTCAAACTAACTCTAACCATCACCCTAAACCTAAACCTCACCCAAACCCTATGCTTAACTCTCAACTTCACCATAGGCTCACATTAACCCTAACCTGAACCCTAAACCTCACACTCACCCTAACTGTTACCCTAATCCTAATCCTAACCCTAAGCCTAACCCTCACCCTCACCCTAACCCTCACCCTATCCCTAACTCCAACACTAACCCTAAACCTAACGCTAGCCATCAGCCTCACCCTAACCCTAACTCTAACCCTAACCCTCACTCTCAACATAACAGTAACCCTAACCATAACTCTAAATCTCACCCTAACAATAAACATAAACCTGACCCTCACCCTAGCTCTCACCCTAACCTGAATCCTCACCCTAACCCTCATCCTAACCCTCACCCTCACACTCACCCTAACCCTCACTCTCAACCTCACCCTCACCCTAACCCTAACCCTAAACCTAACCCTAACCCTCACCCTAATCCTTACTGTCACCCTCACCATAACCCTTACCCTAACCATCACCCTAACCCTAAACTTAACCCGAACTCTAACTCTCACCCTATCACTAACCCTAACGCTCACCCTAACCCTCACCCTCACCCTGACCCTCAGCCTAACCGTAACCCTAACCCTAAACCTAACCCTAAACGTTACCCTCACCCTAACCCTAACCCTAAACCTCACCCTAACCCTAAACTTAATCCTAATACTATCCCTAACCCTCAACATCACCCTAACCCTCACCTTAACCATAACCCTAACACTAACCCTAACCCTAACCCTCACCCTCAGCCTCATCCTAATCATAACTCTAACCCTAAACCTCACCGTCATCCTAACCCTAACCCTAAACCTAAACCTCATCCTAAACCTAACACTAAACCTCACCCTCACCCTAGCCCTCACCCTAACCCTAATCCTAA
>NW_012267319.1:3811795-3812171 GCF_000151885.1 Dipodomys ordii
TCAACCCCACCCTAAACCTAACCCTAACCCTAAACCTAACCCTAACTCTCACCCTGACGCTAACTCTACCCCTAAACCTCACCGTCAACCTAACCCTAACTCTAAACCTAACCCTAACACTAAACCTCACCCTAACGCTAACCCTAACTCTCACCCAAACCCTAAACCTCAACCTCACCCTCAGCCTCAGCCTAACCCTAAGCCTCACCATAAACTTATCCCTAACACACACTCAACCCCACCCTAACACTAATCCTAACCCTAACCCTAACCCTAACCCTCCCCTTTACTCTTACCCTAACCCTAACCTTAACACGAACACTAAACCTAACCCTCAACCTAACACTCACCCTAACCCTAACTCTAACGGAAACCT
>NW_012267319.1:3812722-3812967 GCF_000151885.1 Dipodomys ordii
CTAACCCTAACACTTATCCTCGCCCTAACCCTAAACATAACTCTAACCGTAAACCTCATCTAACCCTCACCCTCACCCTAAACCTAAAACTAGCCATATTCCTATCCCTTAACGTAACACTTCCCCTAATCCTATATCTAACCCTAAACCTCACGCTAACCCTAACCCTAAGCCTAAGCCTAAAACTAAACCTAATCCTAAGCCTATTCCCAAACCACACCCTCAGGCTCAGCCTAAACCTAAGC
>NW_012267319.1:3813917-3815061 GCF_000151885.1 Dipodomys ordii
ACCCTAACCCTAAACCTAAGCCCAACTCTCACCCATAACGAAAGCCTCACCCTCAGCCTAAACCTCACCTTTACCTTACCATCATCCTCACCCTAACCCTCACCCTAAACCTAAACCTCATCCTAACCAACACCCAAACTGTAAACATAACCATCACCCTAACCCTAACCCTCAACCTCAACCATACACTCAGCCTAAGCCTAAACGTAAGCCTTACCCTAACCTCATCCTCACGCTAGCCCTCACCCTAACCCTAATTTTATCTCTATCCCTAAGCCTCACCCCAACCCTCACATTCAGCCTAACCATAAGCCTAAGCAAAACCCTAACCAAACCCTACACTCACCCTAACCCTAACCCTATTCCTAACCCTAAACTTAACCCTAACCCTCAACCTAACCCATACCCTAACCTTAACCCTAACACTAACCCTAACCCTAACCTTCGACCTATGCCTGCACCTAAACTAAATCTAACCCTAATCCTCACCCTCACCCTAATGCTAATCCTAACCCTAACCCTAAACCTCAAACTAACCCTCACCCTCACTCTCACCTAAACTCTAACAATAACCCTAAAAATAACACTAATCCTAACCCTAAACCTAACCCAAACCCTGATGCTAACCCTAATCCAAACACTCCTGCTCACCCTAACCCTAATCCTAACCCTAACCCTCACCCTAACCCTAAATATCACACTCACTGTAACCCTAAACCTCATCCTAACCCTCACCCTCACCCTAATCCTAAACCATATGCTAACACTAACCCTAACCCTCACCCTAGCCCTCACCCTAACCCTAATCCTAAACCGAATCCTCATCCTAACCCTCACCCTAAACCTAACCCTAACCCTCACCCTAACCCTAACCCTCACCCTAACCCTCACCCTAAACCTCACCCTCACCCCCAGAATAACCCTAAGCCTAAGCCTTACCCTAACCCTAACCCTCACACTCACCCTAAAACTTACCCTAATCTCAATCCTAACCCTAAGCCTAACCCTCACCTACACCCTAACCCTCACCCTATCCCTAAATCTAACACTAACCCTAACCCTAACCCTCACAATCAGCCTCACCCTAACCCTTACTCTAACCCTAAACCTCAACCTCACACTAACGTTAACCCTAAACCTAACC
>NW_012267319.1:3822869-3823795 GCF_000151885.1 Dipodomys ordii
CCCTAACTGTAACCCTAACCCTTACACTCAGCCGAAACTTAACACTAAACATAATCCTACACCTAACCCTAACCCTCACCCTCACCCTAACCCTAACCTTAAGCTTAACCCTAACCCTAAACTTAACCCTAGCGCTCACCCTTAGCCTCATCCTAACCCTAACTCTAACAATAAATCTTACCCTCACCATAACCCCAACCCTAAACCTAACCCTAAACCTCACCCTAACACTAACACTAAAACTCAACCTCACCCTAGACCTCACCCTAACCCTAATTCTAAACCTAACCCTCATCCTAAACCTCCTACTAACACTAAACTTAACCCTCACCCTAAACCTAACCTTCACCCTCAACCTCGCCCTCAGCCTAACCCTAAGCCTAACCCTAAACCTAACCATAACACACACACTCACCGTCACCCTAACCCTATTCCTAACCCTATCCCAAACCCTAACGCTCCCCGTAAATCTCACCCTAATCCTAACCCGAACACTATCCCTAACCCTAACCCTCAACTTAACACTCAATCTAAACCTAACTCTAACCCTAAACCTCACCCTCAGCCTAAACCTAACACTAACCCTAACCCAAACACTAAACCTCACCCTAAACCTAACCCTCACACTCACTCGCATGATAACCAAAACCCTAAACCTAACCCTAACAATAATCCTAAGCCTAATCCTAACCCTCACCCTAACCAAATCCCTCACCCAACCCAAACCCTCACGCTAACACATACACTCCACTAACACTAACCCTAACCCTAACACTAACACTCACACTAACCCTAACCCTAACCCTAACACTAAACCTCAACCTAAACCTAACCCTCACCCTAACCCTAATACTAACCCTAACACTAAACCTAACCCTAACCCTCCCTCTAACGCTAAATCTAACACTAAACCTCAACCTCAACCT
>NW_012267319.1:3830468-3831806 GCF_000151885.1 Dipodomys ordii
TAACCCTAACACACACACTCACCCTCAACCTAACCCTAATCCTAACCCTATCCCTAACCCTAACGCTCCCCCTAAATCTCACCCTACCCCTACCCCTAACACTATCCCTAACCCTAACCCTCAACCTAACCTTCATTCTAACCCTAACTATTACACTAAATCTCACCCTCAGCCTAAACCTAACACTAACCCTAAACCTAATCCTCAATCTAACCCTTACCCTAACCCTAACCCTAACCCTTATCCTACACCTAAACCTAAACCTAACCCTCACCCTAAAGGAAACACTCACCCTCAGCCTCAACCTCTCCTTTACCTTTAGCATCATCCTCACCCTAATCCTCAACCTAACACTAAACCTCATCCTAACCCTCACCCTAACCGTAAACCTAATCCTCATCCTCACCCTCAACCTCACCCTCAACCTCACACTCAGCCTAAACCTAAGCCTAAGCGTATGCCTCACCCTAACCGTCACACTCACCTTCACCCTAACCCTAACCCTAAACCTCAACCTAACCCTTTCCCACACCCTAACCCTAACACAAACCCTAGCCCAAAACCTCCCCCTAACCCTCCCCCTAACCCTGTCTAACCCTAAACCTCACCCTCACCCTAACCCTAAAACTCACCCTACACCTCACCCTAACCCTCACCCCCACCATCAATCTCACGGTAACTCTAACCCTTTCCCTAACAATAACACTAACCGTAATCTTAACCCTAACCCTAACCATAACCTTCATCCTCAGCCACACCCTCATTGCAAACTTAACCCTAACCATAACACTAACAATAACCCTAACCCTAACCCTCATCCTCACCCCCACCATCACCCTCAGCCTAACCCTAATCCTAACCTTAAACCTAACCATAACCCTCACCCTCAGGTTCACCCTCACGGCAAACTTAATCCTAACCATAACACTAACAATAACCCTATCCTTAACCCTAACCCTAACCCTAATGTTCACCCCCACTCTCACTCTCAGCATAATCCTAAAATTAATCCTAACCCTAAACCTAACCCTAACCCTCACAGTAACACTAACACTAACCCTAACCCTAAACCTAAACCTAACCATAATCCTCAGCGTCACCCTCACCCTAACCCAAACCCTAACCTTAACCCTCACCCTAACCCTAAGCCTAACCCTAACCCTAACCCTAACCCTCACACTCACCCTCAATCTAACCCTAATCCTAAATGAACCCTATGCCTAAACCTAACCCTCACCCTAACACTCATCCTAAACCTAATCCTAACCCTAAGCCTAATCCTCACTTTCACCCTAACACTCTACCTATCCCTAACTCTAACACTAACCCTAACCCTAA
>NW_012267319.1:3833648-3833941 GCF_000151885.1 Dipodomys ordii
AACCCTCACCCTCACCCTAACTAAAACCCTAATCCTCACCCTCCCCCTAAACCTAACTCTAACCCTAACCCAAACCCTAACCCTCACCTTAACCCTAACCCTACCCATCGCCCTAACCCTATTCCTCACTCCCAATATCACCCTAAGCCTAAACCTAAGCCTAAGCCTAACCATAGCCCTAACCCTCACACTCACCCTCACCATAACACTAATCCTAACCCTACCCCTAACCCTTAACTTCAACCTAACCCTCACCCTAACCTTAACCCTAACACTAACCCTAACCCTAACCC
>NW_012267319.1:3839647-3840709 GCF_000151885.1 Dipodomys ordii
CCTAACCCTAACACTAACCCTAACCCTAAACCTCACCATAAACCTCCCCCAACACTAACTCTAAACATATACCTCACCCTCACCCTAACCCTAAACATAAAATTAACCCTAAAACTCACCCTAATCCTTACCCTCACCCTAACATTCAACCTTACCATAACTCTCAACCTAACCATAACAATAACACTAACCCTAACCCCAACCATAACCCTCACCCTGAGACTCATCCTCACGGCAAACTTAAACATAACCATAACATTAACAATAACCCTAAACCTAACCCTAACCCTAAACCTAATCCTCACCCCACCTTCAACCTCAGCCTAATACTAAGCCTAACCCTAACCCTAACCCTAACCCTCAACTTAACCCTAACCCTAACCCTAAACCTAAACCTATCCCTAACCCTAAACCTAAATCTAACCCTAATCCTCAGCCTAACCCTCACCCTAACTGAAATATTAAGCTTAACCCTGACCCTAACCCTAATCCTAAACCTAACACTATCCCTAACCCTAACCCTAAAACTAACCCTAAACCTCATCCTAACCCTCACCCTAATGCTAACCTTAACCCTCAGCCTAACCCTAACCCTCAAACTCATGATCGGCCTAAGCCTAAGCCTAACCCTAACACTCACCCTAACCCTAAACCTAACACTAACCCTAACTCTAAACGTAAACCTCACTGTCACCCTAACCCTAACTCTTAAACCAACCCTAACCCTAATCCTCACCCTCACCATCACACTCAGCCTAACCTTAAACCTAAATCTAACCCTAAACCTAACCCTAACCCTCACCGCAACCCTAACCCTAACCATAACCCTAACCCTAACCCTAAACCTAACCCTAATTCTCAGCCTCATCCTCACCCTAACCCAAACCCTAACCCTAACCCTCACCTTAACCCAAAGACTAACCCTAACCCTGACCCTCATGCTCACCCTCACCCTAAACCTAATCTTAAACCTAACCCTATCCCTAACCCTAACCCTCACCCTAAGCCAAAACGTAGCCCTCACCCTAACCCTAATCCTAACCCTAATCTTCATCCTAACCC
>NW_012267319.1:3843895-3844906 GCF_000151885.1 Dipodomys ordii
CCTAACCATCACTCTAACCCTAATCCTCACCCCCATCCTCACCCTCAGTCTAACCCTAAGCCTAAGCCAAACCCTAACCCCAACCCTCACACTCACCCTCACCCTAACCCTAAACCTTACTCTAACCCTAAACCTCATCCTAACCCTCACCTAACCTTAACCCTAAAACTAACTCTAACTCTAACCCTCAACCTAACCCTCCCTCTAACTGTAAATCTAACCCTAATCATCACCCTCACCCTAACCCTAAACCTCACCCTAACCCTAAACCTAAACCTCACCCTCATCATAACTCTAACCCTAACACTAACAATAACACTAATCCTAACCCTAAACCTAACCTTAACCCTAACCCTTACCCTAATCCTAACACTCACCCTCACCCCAACCCTAATTCCAACCCTAACCCCAACCCTAACCTTCATGTCACCGTAACTCTAAACCTCATCCTAAACCTCACACTAACCCTAAACCTCACCCTCACCCTGGCCCTCACCCTAACCCTAATCCTAACCCTAATACTCATCCTAAACTTCACCCTAACCTTAACCGTAACCCTCACCCTAACCCTAACTCCAACCCTCAACCTAACCCTAACCCTCAGGCTCAACATAATCCTCACCGTAACCCTCACCCGAACTCCAAACTTAACCTGAAACCTAACTCTCACCCTAACCCTAACCCTAAACCTCACCCAAACCCTAACAGTGATCCTCAACCTCACCTTCAGCCTAACCCTAAGCCTAACCCTAACCTTAACCCTAATCCTCGGACTCACGGTAAACCTTACCCTAATCCTATTACTAACCCTAAGTCTGACCCTCACACTAAAACTCACTTTAACCCTAAATCTAACACTAACCCTAACCCTAACCCTAACCCTCACCCTCAGCCTCACCCTAACCCTATCTCTAAACCTAAACCTCACCCTCACCAGAACCATAAACCTCATCCTAACCCTTACCCTAAACCTCACCCTCACAATAGCAATCACCCTAACCCTAATCCTAA
>NW_012267319.1:3846844-3850139 GCF_000151885.1 Dipodomys ordii
ACCCTCACCCTCAGCCTAACCCTAAGCCTAACCCTAAGCCCGAAACCTAACCTTCAAACTCACCCTAACCCTTATCCTAATCGTAACCCTAAGCCTAACCCTCACCCTCACCCTAACGCTAACTCTAACACTAACCCTAACCCTAACACTCACCCTCAGCCTCACCCTAACCCTAACTCTAACCCTAAACATCACCTTCACCATAACCCTTACCCTAACCCTAAACCTAACACTAAACCTCACCCTCACCAAAGCCCTCACCCTAACCCTAATCCTAACCCTAACCTTCATTCTAACTGTCAACCTAACACTAACCCTCACCCTCACACTCACCCTAACCCTAAACCTAACCCTAAAGCTCAACCTAACACTAACCCTCACCCTCACCGAAACCCTTACCGTAACTTTCACCCTAACCCTAAACTTAAACCGAACCCTAACTCTCACCCTAACCCTAACCCTAACCCTCATCCTAACCCTAACACCCAAACTCACCCTCAGCCTAACAGGAAGTCTAACCCTAAACCTATCCCTAAATCTCACACTCACCCTAACACTAACCCTAATCCTAAACCTAACCCTAACCCTAACCCTAACCCTACCCTCACCCTAAACCTCACCTTAACCCTAACCTTAAGACTAACCCTAACCCTAACCCTCACCCTCAGCCTCACCCTAACCCTAACTCTATACTTAATCCTCAAACTCAAACCAACCCT
The DNA here is from genome assembly GCF_000151885.1 of Dipodomys ordii. Taxonomy (NCBI): domain Eukaryota; kingdom Metazoa; phylum Chordata; class Mammalia; order Rodentia; family Heteromyidae; genus Dipodomys; species Dipodomys ordii. The sequence continues at coordinate 3,847,564 of NW_012267319.1, forward strand.
AACTCTAACCCTAACCCTAAACCTCAGCCTAACCCTAACCAAAAACCTCACCCACAACCTAGCCCTCATCTTAACCCTAATCCTAACCCTAAACCCCATCCTAACCCTTCCCCTTCCCCTAACCCTAACCTCCAGCCTAACCCTAACCCTCACCCTCAACCTCACCCTCAGCCGAACCCTAAGCCTAACCCTAAACATAACCTTAACACAAACACTCACCCTCACCCTAACCCTAATCCTAACCCTATCCCTAACCCTAACACTCCCCCTAACTCTCACCCTAACCCTAGTCCTAACACTAACCCTAACCATAAGCCTCAACCTAACCCTCACCCTAAACCTAACTCTAACCCTAACCCAAACCCTAAACCTCACCCTAACCCTTACCCTAACCCTCACCATAATCGAAACCCTAAACCTACCCCTAAAAATAAACCTAACCCTTATCCTAAACCTCACCCTAACCAATACCCTTATCCTAACCCAAACCCTCACCCTAACCCGTACCCTCACCCTAACACTAACACTAACCCTAACCCTAACCCTAACACTAACCCTAACCCTGACCTAACCCTAAACCTCAACCTAACCCTCACCCTAAACCTAACACTAACCCTCACCCTAACTGTCAACCTCACCCTCCCCCTAACCCTATATCTAACCCTAAAACTCACCCTAACCCTGACCCTCACCCAATCCCTAAACCTAACCCTAACCCGCACCCGCAACCTAAACCTTAGCGTAACTCTAACCCTAACACTAACAATAACACTAAAACTAACTCTAACCCTAACCATCACCCTAACCCTAATCCTCACCCAAACCCTCATCCTCAGCCTAACACTAATCCAAACCCTAACCCTCATCCTAACCCTCCCCATAATCCTAACCCTAACCCTCACACTAACCCTTACCCTCACCCCCACGATCAGCCTAAATCTAAGCCTAACCCTAACCAAAACCCTAACACTGACACTCACCATAACCCTACCCTATACCTCACCCTAACCCTCACCTTCACCCTCAGCCTAACGCTAACAACAACCCTAACACTAACCCTAACCCTCACCCTAACCATAACCCTCATGCTAACCCTAACCCTCACCCTAACAGTTACCCAACCCCTAACACTAACCCTAACCCTAACACTAACCCTCAAACTAACCCTAGCAATCACCCTAACCCTAAACCTCACCCTAAGACTAACCCTAAACCTCACCCTCACGCTTGCCCTCAACCTAACCATAACCCTCATCCTCACCCTAAACCTCACACTAACCCCAAAACTAATCCTCAATCTAACCCTCACCCTCACCATAACCCTCACCCTCACCCTAGCCCTCACCCTAACCCTACTCCTAACCTTAACCCTCATCTTAACCCTCACCCTAACCTTCACGCTAACCATCACCCTATCCCTAACCCACACCCACACCCTCAGCCTAACCCTGAGCCTAACCCTAACAATAACCCTCACATTCACCATAACTCTGACCCAAATCCTAATCCTAACCCTAAGCATAACCCTCAACCTAACTCTCACCCTAACCCTAACTCTAACACTAACCCTAACTCTAACCCTCAACCTCAGCCTCACCCTAACCCTAATTCTAACCCTAAACCTCACCCTCACCCTAACCTAAACCTAACCATAAATCTAACCCTAACCCTAACGCTAAACCTCACCCTCACCGTAGTCCTCACCCTAAAGCTCAAACTAACCCTAAACTTAACCCGAATCCTAACTCTCACCCTAACACTAACCCTCACCCTTACCGTAACCCTCACCCTCAGTCTAAACCTCATGTTTAACCTTACCGTCACCCCCACCCTAAATTTCACCCTATCCCTAACATTCACTCTAACCCTCACCCTAAACCTAACTCTACCCCTAAACCTCACCCTCACCTGAAACTTAACTGTAACCCTAACCCTAAAACCAAACCTCAGCTAACATAAACCTAACCCTCAATCTAACCCTAACCCTCACCCTCACCCTCACCATCAGCCTAAACCTAAGGCTAACCATAACCCTAAACCTAACCCTCACACTCACCCTAACCCTAAACTTAATCCTAATCCTAAACCTAAACCTAACCCTCACCCTCACCCTCAGCCTTACACTAACCCTAATTCTAACCCTAAACTTCATCCTCACCCTAAACCTAATGCTAACCCTAAACCTAACCCTAACCCTCTCCCTAAGTCTCACCCTATCCCTAACCTTAACACTAACCCTAACTCTAAACCTCACCCTAACATTAACTCTAAACCTAAACCTCAGCCTAACCCTAATCCTCACTCTAACCCTAATCCAAACCCTAAACCTCACCCTAACCCTAACCCTATCCCTCACCTTCAAGCTCACCATAACCCAAACCCTAAACCTAATCTAACAATAACCCTAAACCTAATCCTAAACTTCACCCTAACCATAAACCTCACCCTAACCCAAACCCTAAACCTAACACTTACCCTCACCCTGACACTAACCCTAACTCTAACACTAACCCTCACACTAAAACTAACCCTAACCATAACCCTAAACTTCAACCTAACCCTCACCCTCACCCTAA
>NW_012267319.1:3854227-3855518 GCF_000151885.1 Dipodomys ordii
CCCCACCCTAACCCTAAACCTAACCCACATCCTCACCCTAGCCCTCACCCTAATCTTAATTCTAACCCTCACCTTCACCGTAAGACTAATCCTCATCCTCACCCAAAACCTCACACTAACCCTAACCCTAATCCTCAATTTAACTCTTACCCTAACCCGAACCCGACCCCTTACCCTATCCCTCATCCTAATCCTAACCCTCACTGTAATGTTAACTCTCCACCTCAGCCTAACCCTCACTTTTACACTTACTATCACCCTCACCCACACCCTCACCCTAACCCTAACCCTCATGATAACCCTAACCCAAACCCTAATCCTAACAATCCTCACCCCCACCCTCACCCTCAGCCTAACATTAAGCCTAAGCTTAACCCTAATCCTAACCCTCACCCTAACCCTAATGCTAACGCTAACACTAAACCTCAACCTAACCCTCAGCCTAACCTTAACACTAACACTAAACCTAAACCTGACCCTCAACCTAACCCTAAACCTCACACTCACCCTAACACTAACCCTAACCCTAAACATCAAACTAAACCTAACCTTAACCCTCATCCTCACCCTCACTGTAATTCTAACCCTAATCCTACCCCTAATCCAAGCCCTCAACCTCACCCTAACCCTTATCCTAACCCTAACCCTTACCCTATCCCTAACCCTAACCTCACTGTAACCCTAACCCTCATCCTAACCCTCACCCGAACCCTAAACCTAACGCTAAACATGACCCTGAAACTAACCCTAATGCTCAACCTTACCCTAGCCCTCACCCTAACCCTAATCCACACCCCCACCCTCACCCTCAGCCCAACCCTAAGCCTAAGCCTAACCCTCACCCTGACCTTCATACTCACCCTCACCCTAACCCTAATCCTAAACCTCACCCTAACACTCCCACTCACCCTAACTCTAACCCTAAACCTCACACTCACCCTAACACTAACCCTAACCCTAAACCTCACTCTAAACCTCTACCTAACCCTAACCCTCACTGTCACCCTCCACCTCACTGTAACTCTAACCCTAACCCTAACAATAACACTAACCCTAACCCTAAACCTGACTCTAACCCTAACCATAACCCTCACCCTCAGCCTCACCCTCACCACAAACTTAACCCTAACCATAACAGTAACAATAAACCTAACCCTAACCCTAACCCTAATTGGCACCCCCACCATCACCCTCACCCTCAGCCTAAACCTAAGCCTAAGCCTAAACCTAAACCTAACCCTCACCGTAATCATAAACGTAACCCTAAACTGAACCTTAAACCTAACCCTAA
>NW_012267319.1:3862345-3863506 GCF_000151885.1 Dipodomys ordii
TCTAATCCTAAAACTCACACTCACATGGACCCTCACCTTCACTGTAATTCTAACCCTAACCAAAACCTCACCCTAACTCTAACCCTAACCCTAACCCTAACCCTCACCCTCAATGTAACTCTAACCCTAAACTTAACCCTAACCCTAAACCTCACCCTAACCGTAAACCTAACCCTAACACTGAGCCTAACCCAAACCCTAACTCTAGCCCTAAACCTCACCCTCACCCTAACCTTAACACTAACCCTAACCCTAAACTTCACCCTAACCCTATATCTAACCCTAAACCTCACCCTCACCCTAAAACAAACACTAACCCTAACTCTAAACCCCAACCTAACCATAAACCTTTCCCTCACCCGCACTCTCACCTTCACCATAGCTCGAACCCGAACCCTAACAATAACACTAACCGTAAGCCTAAACATCTCCCTAACCCTAATCCTCACCCCCACCCTCACCCTCAGCCTAATCCTAAGCCTAAGCCTCACCCTCACCCTAACCCTAATACTAACCCTAACCCTAAACCTCACCCTAAACCTCCCCATAACCCTAACTCTAACCCTAAACCTCACCCTCACCCTAACCCTAACTCTAACTCTAACCCTAAACCTCACCCTAAAAATAACCCTCACCCTCATCCTCAACCTCATTTTAACTCTAACCCTAACCCTAACAATAGCACTAACCCTAACCCTAATCCTAACCTAAAAATAACCTTCACCCTCAGCCTCACCCTCACCACAAACTTAACCCAAACCATAACAGTAACAATAACCCTAACCCTAACCCTCACCCTAACCGTAAACCTAACCATCACACTAACCCTAACCCTCACCCTCAACCTAATGCTCAGCCTAAACATAAGCCTAAGTCTAACCCTTACCCTTACCCTCACCCTCACCCTAGCACTCACCCTAACAATAATCCTAATCCTATCCCTCATCCTAACCGGCACACTAACCCTAACCCTAAATCTCATCCTAACCATAACCCTCACCCTAACCCTCACCCTAACCCTAACATTTATGCTCACCCTAACACTAACCCTAACACTAACACTAATGCTCACACTAACACTAACAATCATCCTAACACTAACCCTAACCCTAACACTAACCCTAACCCTCACCCTCACCCTAGCCCTCACACTAACCCTAA
>NW_012267319.1:3874698-3875960 GCF_000151885.1 Dipodomys ordii
CCTCAACCTAACCCTAAACCGAACCCTAAACCTCATTCTAACCCTCACCCTAACCATAAACCTAACCATCACTCTAACCCTAACCCTCACCCTAAACCTCACACTTAGCCTAAACCTAAGCCTAATCCTAAGCCTTACCCTAACCCTCACCCTCACCCTAGCCCTCACCCTAACACTAATCCTAACCCTAACCCTAAACCTAACCCTAAACCTAACCATCACCGGAACCCTAACCCTAGTCACCACCCTCACCTTCATCCTAAACCTAAGCCTAAGCCTAACCCTCACCCTAACCCTCACAATCACCCTCACCCTAAGCCTAATCCTAAACCTAACCCTATCCCTAAACCTCAACCTAACCCTTTCCCTCACCCTAACCCTAACACTAACCCTAGCCCTACCCATAACCCTCACCCTCACTGCAAACTTAAACCTAACCATAACACTAACAATAAACCTAACCCTAAACATAATCCTCACCCCCACTGTCACCCTCAGCCTAAAACAAAGCCTAACCTTAATCCTAATCCTAAACTTAACCCTAACCATAACCCTCACCCTCAGCCTCATAATCATAGTAACTCTAATCCTAACCCTAACAATAACACTAATCCTACCCCTAACCCTAACCCTAACCCTAATCCTCACCCACACTGTCACCCTCAGCCTAACCCTAATCCTAACCGTAAACCTAACCCTAACCCTCGCTGTAACACTAACACTAACCCTTAACCTAAACCTAACCATAACCCTCAACCTAACCATAATCCTCAGCCTCACCCTCACCCTAACCCAATTGCTAACCCTAACCCTCACCCTAACCCTAATCCTAAACCTAACCCTATCCCTAACCCTAAGCCTTACACTAAACCTCACCCAATCCCTTATCCTAAACCTAATCCTAACCCTAAGCCTAACCCTCAACCTCACACTAACCCTAACACTAAACCTCAACATAACCCTCACCTTAACACTAACCCTAACACTAACCCCAACCCTAACCCTCGACCTAACCTTCCCCCTAACCCTAATTCTAACCATAAACCTCACTTTTACCTTAACTCTAATCCTAACCCTCACACTAAACCTCACCCTAAACCTAACCCTAACCGTCCCCCTCACCCTCACCCTCACTGTAACTCTAATCCTAACCCTAACAATAACATTAATCCTACCCCTAACAGTGACCCTATCCCTAATCTTAACACCTACACTCACCCTAAACCTAATCCTAACCCTAAACCTCACACTAACCCGAACCC
>NW_012267319.1:3881309-3883670 GCF_000151885.1 Dipodomys ordii
ACCCTAACCTTCATCCTCACCCTAATCCTCACACTAACCCTAATCCTAATCCTCAATCTAACCCTCAGCCTAACCCTAAACCTAACCCTTACCCTAACACTAATTATAACCCTAACATACACCCTCACCCTCAGCCTCACCCTAACCGTAATTCTAACCCTAATACTCACCCTAACCCTAACCCTAACCCTTCCAATAACTGTCACACTAACACTAACCCGAACACTAACCCTAAAAATAAACCTCAACCTAACCCTCACCCTAACCCTAACTCTAAACCTCATTTCACCTTCAACCTAACCCTCACTCTAACCCTAACTCAAAGCCTAAACCTCACCCTAAACCTAACCCTAACCCTCACCCTCACGCTCACCATAACCGAAACCCTAATCCTAACCCTAACAATAACCCTAATCCTAATCCTAACCCTCATGCTAACCATAACCCTCACCCTAATCCAAACCCTCACCCTAACACTTACCCTCACCCTAACCCTACCACTAACCCTCACACTAAACCTAACACTCACTCTAACCCTAACCCTAACCCTAAACATCAACCTAACCCTCACCCTCCCCCTAACCCTAACAAGAAACCTATCCCTAACACTCAACCTAACCCTCCCCCAACCTTGTATATAACCCTAAGCCTAACCCTAGCCCTAACCCTCAACTTAACCCTAACTCTAACCCTAAACCTAACCGTAAACCTAACCCTATTAATCAGCCTCACCCTCACCCTAACCCAAAACCTAACACTAACCCTCACCCTAACCCTAAGCCTAAACCTAACTTTAACCCTCACACTCACCCTCAGTCGAACCCTAATCCTAAACCTAACACTATCACTAAACCTAACCCACACCCTAACCCTCACCCTAGCTCTCACCCTAACCCTAATCCTAACCCTCAACCTCATCCTAACCCTCACCTTAACCCTAACCCTAACACTCACCCTCATGCTCAGGCTAAGCCTAAGCCTAAATCTAAGCCTAACCCTAACCCTAACCCTCACCCCAACCCTAACCCTAACACTAAAGCTAACTATAACCATAAACCTCCCTCTCACCCTAACCCTAACTCTAACCCTAACCCTAACACTAAACCTCACCCTAACCCTCACCCTCACCCAAACCCTCACCTTAACTGTAAACATAACCCTAAACCTAACAATAACCCTAACCCTAACCCTCACCCTAACCATAATCCTCACCCTAACCCTAACTCTCACCCTAACACTTACCCTCACCCTCAACCTAACCCTAAACCTCATCCTCACCCTAAACCTCATACTAACCCTAACCCTAATCCTTAATCTAACCCTCATCCTAACCCTAACCCTAACCCTGACCCTAACCCTAAACCTAAACCTAACACTCACCCTTATCTTAACCCTCACCCTCAGCCTAAACATCACCTGTACCCTTACCATCATCCTCACCCTAACCCTCACCCTAACCCTAAACCTCAACCTAAACCTCACCCTAACCATAAACCTAACCATCACCCTAACCCTAATCCTCACCCTCAACCTCACACTCAGCCTAAACCTAAGCCTAAGCTTAAGCCTTACCCTAACCCTCACCCTCACCCTAGCCCCCACCCAAACCCTAATCCTAACCTTAACACTCATCCTAACCCTCACTCTAACCCTAAACCTAACCATCACCCTAAACCTAATCCTCACCCCCACCCTCATCCTCAGACTAACCCTAAGCCTAAGCCTAACCTTAACCCTAACCCTTACACTCAACCTCACCCTAACACTAATCCTAACCCTAACCCTAAACCTCAACCTAACCCTCACGCTAACCTTAACCCTAACACTAACACTAACCCTCAACCTAACCCTCCCCCTAACCCTAAATCTCATCCTAAACCTCACCCTTACCAAAACCCTAATCCTAACCCTAATACTAAACTTCACCCTAACCCCAACACTAACCCTCACCTTCACCCTCACCATGATCATCACTGTAACTCTAACCCTAACCCTAACAATAACACTAATCCTTACCCTAAACATAACCCTAACCCTAACCCAAACCCTCAACCAAAGACTTACACTCACCCTAACACTAACCCTAACCCTACACGAATCCTAACCCTTACCCTAATGCTAGCACTGAACCTTACAGTAACCCTAACCCTCATCCTAACCCTCACCCTAACCCTAACCCTAACCCTAAACCTCACGCTAACACTAACCCTTACCCTCACCCTCTCCCTAGTCCTCACTCTAACCCTAATCACTTACCTTAATCCTAATCCTAACCCTAAGCCTAACCCTCACCCTCATCCTAACCATCACCCTATCCCTAACACTCATCCTTACTCTAATCCTAACCCTCATCCTAACCCT
>NW_012267319.1:3888955-3890304 GCF_000151885.1 Dipodomys ordii
ATCCAAACCCTCAACCTAACCCTAAACCTAACCCTCACCTTAACCCTTACCCTCACCCTGAACCGCACACTCAGTCTAACCCTAATCGTAACCCTAAATCTAACCCTAACACATACACTCACTCTCACCCTAACACTAATCCTAACCCTAACCCTAACCCTCAAACTCCCCCTAACTCTCACCCTAAATCTAAAACTAACACTAACCCTAAACCCAACCCTCAATGTAACCCTCACCCTAACCATAACACTGTAACTAACCCTAAACCTCATTTTCACCGTAACCGTAACCGTAACCCTAATCCTAACAATAACCCTAACCCAAACCCTAACCCTAACCATAACCATCACCATGACCCTAACCCTCACTCTAACACTTCCACTCACCCTAACACTAACACTAAGCATAACACTAACCCTCATCCTCACCCTAGCCCTTACCTAAACCTTAGTTCTAACCCTCACCCTCACCCTAACCCTAACCCTCATTCTCACCCTAAACCTTACACTAACCCTAAACCTAATCCTCAATCTAAACCTCACCCTATCCCTAAACCTAACCCTTACCCTAACCCTAAACCTAACCCTCAGCCTGAACTTCACGTTTACCCTTACCATCATCCTCACCCTAACCCTAAATCTAAACTTCATCCTAACCAACACCCTAACCGTAAAGATAATCATCACCCTAAACTTAACCCTCAACCTCAACCTCACACTCAGCCTAAGCCTAAGCCTAAGCCTTACCCTAACCCTCACCCTCACCCTAGCCCTCACCCTAACACTAATCCAAACTCTAACCCTCAAACTAACCCTCACCCTCACCCTAACCCTAACCCTCACCCTCACTATAACCCTAACCCTCATCCTAACACTCACCTTAACCCTAAACCTAAACCTCATGCTCACACTAACCCTAACCCTCACCCTCATCATAGCCCTCACCCTAACCCTAATCCTAACCCTAATCCTCATCCTAACCCTCACCCTCACAATAAACCTAACCCTAACCCTCACCTTAACACTAACCCTATCCCTAACCCTCATCCTAACCCTAAACTTAACCTGAACCCTAACTCTCACCCTAACACTAACCCTAACACTCACCTTAACCCTAACCCTCATCCTTACCCTCATCCTACCCTAAACCTAACCCTAACCCTCAATCTAAACCTCACTCTCACCTTAAACCTTACCCTAAACCTAAGCCTAACCATAAGCCTAACCCTCACCCACAACCTAACCCTCAACCTATCCCTACCTCTAACACTAACCCTAACCTTCACAATCAGCCTCACCCTAACCCTAACTCTAACCCTAAACCTCACCTTCACCATAAAGCTAACCCTA
>NW_012267319.1:3896539-3897693 GCF_000151885.1 Dipodomys ordii
ACCCTCAACCTAACCCTAACTCTAACCCTAACCCTAACTCTCAACCTCACCCTATCCGTAACCCTAACCCTCACACTGAACCTCATGCTCAGCCTAACCCTAAGACTAACTCTAACCCTAACCCTAACCCTCACACTCACACTAACCCTTACCCTAATCCTAATCCTAACACTAAGCTTTACCCTCACGCTCACCCTAACCCTCACCATAACCCTAACTCTATCACTAACCCTAACCCTAACACTCAGCCTAAAACTAACCCTAACTCTAACCCTAAAACTCACACTCACCTGGACTCTCATTTTCACTGTAATTCTAACCCTAACCTAAACCTCACCATAACTCTAACCCTAACCCTAACCCTAACCCTCACCCTCACCCTCAATCTAACTCTAATCCTAACACTAACCCTCACACTCAACCTCACCTTAACCCTAGACCTATTCCTAACCTTAACCCTAACCCTCACCCTCAACCTAAACCTCACCCTAACCCTAACCCTAACACTAAGCCGAAGCCTAACCCTAAGCTTAACCCTCACCCTCAGCCTCAAACTCACCGCAAACTTAACCCAAATCATATCACTAACAATAACCCTAACCCTCACCCTAACCCTAACCCTAACCCTAAACCTAACCATAACCCTCACCCTAACCCTAAACCTAAACCTGACCCTAACCCTAAGCCTAACCCTCACCCTCACCCTCACAGTAACCATAAACCTAACCCTAACTCTTACAATAACCCTAACCCTAACCCTATCCCTCGTCCTAACCATATCCTTCACCCTAACCCTAACCCTCAACCTAACACTTACCCTCATCATAACCCTAAGCCTAACCATCGCCCTCACCCTAACCCTCACTTAACCCTAACTCTAACACTAACCTTACCCCTAACTCTCACCCTCAGCCACCCCCTAACCCTAACTCTAACCGGAAAACTCCCCCTTCCCCTAAACATAACCCTAACCCTAAACCTCACCATAACTCTAACCCTAAGCCTCACCCTCCCCTATACCTCACCCTAAACCTAATCCTAACCCTAACCCTTATCCTAACCCTCACCCTAACCCTCAAACTAACCCTAACCGTCACCATCACCAAAACCCTTACCCTAAACATCACTCTAACCCTAACCTTCACCCTAACCCT
>NW_012267319.1:3904786-3906030 GCF_000151885.1 Dipodomys ordii
TAACTCTAACCCTAACCCTAACAATAAGAGTAACACTAATCCTAACCCTAACCCTAACCCTCAACCACAGCCTCACCCTCACCTCAAACTTAACCCTAAACATAACACTAACAATAAACCTAACCGTAATTCTAAACATAACCCTAACCCTAACCCTTAACTAATCCTCACCCCTAACCTCAACCTCAGCCTAACCCTAACCCTAAGTCTAACCCTAAACCTCACCATAACCCAAACACTAAACATAACCCTAACCCTAAAAGAAAACCTAAAACTAACCCCAAACCTAACCCTAAATCTAACCCTAACCCTAACCCTAATCTTCACCATCACCCTCACCGTAGACCAAACAATGACCCTAACCCTCACACTAACCCTAAGCCTAACCCTAACCCTAACCCTCAAACTTACCCTCACCCTAACCCTAATCCTAAACCTAACCCTATCCCTAACCCTAATCTTCACCCTAACCCTCACCCTAGCCCTAACCCTAACCCGAATCCTAACCCTAACCCTCATCCTATTCCTCACCCTAACCCTAACCCTAACCCTCACCCTAAGCCTAACCCTAAACCTAATCCTCACCCTCACCCTTACCCTCAACTTAACTCTAACCCTAAAGCAAACAATAACCCTAACCCTAAACCTAACCCTAAACTTCTCACTCATCTTAAATCTAACCCTAATCCTAACCCTAAACCTCACCCTAACGCTATCCATGAGTCTCACCCTCACGCTAACCCTCACCCTAAACCTAATTCTAACCCTAAACCGTTTCCTAACCCTCACCGTAACCCTAAAACCCTAACCCTCACACTAACCCTAACACTCACCCTCACTCTCATGCTTGGCCTAAGCTAAAGACTAAGCCCAAGACTAACCCTAACCCACACACTCACCCTCACCCTAAACCTAACCATAACATTAACCCTAACCCTAACCCTCACACTAGCCCTCAATCTAATGCTAAACCTAACCCTAAACCTCACCCTCACCTAACCCTAACCCTAAACCTCACCCTAGCCCACACCCTAAACCTAAGCCTAAGCCTAACCCTCACCCTAACCCTTACTCTAACCCTAACCCCAACCCTCACCCTAACCCTAACCCTCACCCTCACCCTAACTCTAATCCTAACCCTAACCCTAAACCTAACCCTCAACCTCACCCTCACCTTAAACCTAGTCCTAATCCTAAACTTAACCCTACCCTCAACCTCACCATAAACCTCACCCTAACCCTAA
>NW_012267319.1:3911998-3913365 GCF_000151885.1 Dipodomys ordii
CCTCACCATAACTCTAACCCAAACCCTAACAATAACACTAACCCTAACCCTAACCATTACCCTAACCCTAATCTTAACCCTTACACTCACGCTCAGCCTTACCCTAAGCCTAAGCCTAAGCCTAACCCTCACCTTAACCCTAATCTTAACACTAACCAAATCCCTAAAAGTCAACCTAACACTCAACCTCACCCTAACCCTAACAGTAAACCTTACCCTATCCCTCAACCTAACCCTCCCCCTACACTAACTCTAACCCTAAACCTAACCCTCACCCTCACCCTAACCCTAACCTTAAACCTCACCATAAACCTCACCCTAACCCTCACACATACCCTCAGCCTCAACCTCACTGTAACATTAACCCTAACCCTAAGAATAAGACTAACACTAATCCTAAACTTAACCCTAACCCTAATCCTCACCCTCAGCCTCACCCTCACCACAGACTTAACCCTAACCATAACACTAACAATAACCCTAACCTTAAATCTAACCCTAACCCTAACCCTAACCCTAACCATCACCCTAACCCAAAACCTAACAGTAACCCTAACCCTAACCGAAAACCTAACCCTAACCCCAAACCTAGCCTTAACCCTAACCCTAACCCTAATCCTCACTCTCAACTTCACCCTAAGCCAAACAATAACCCTAACAATCACCCTAAGCCTAACCCTAACCCTCACACTCATCCTCAACCTAACCCTAATCCTAAACCTAACCCTACCCCTGACCCTAACCCTCACCCTAACTCTCACCCTAGCCCTCACCAGAACCCTAATCCTAACCCTAAACCTCACCCTAACCCTAACCCTAACCCTCACCCTCACCCTAACCCTAAACCTAGTCCTCACCCTCACCCTTACCCTCAACTTAACTCTAACCCTAACCCTAACAATAACCCTAACCCTAAACCTAACCCTAATCCCCACACTCACTGTAACTCTAATTCTAACCCTAACCCTAAACCTCACCCTAATGCTAACCATAAGCCTCACCCTCACTCTAGCCCTCACCCTAATCCTAACCCTAAACCTCATTCTAACCCTCCCCCTCTCCCTAAAACCCTAAACCTCACACTAACCCTAACCCTCACCCTCAACGTCATGCTCGGCCTAAGCCTAAACCTAAGCCTAAGACTAACCCTAACCCTCACACTCACCCTCACCCTAACCGTAACACTGACCCTAACCCTTACCCTCACACTAGCCCTCAACCTAACGCTAAACCTAACCCTAAACCTCACCCTCACCTAACACTAACCCTCACACTCACCCTCACCCTCTGCCTAACACTAAGCCTAACCCTAACTCCAACCCTAACGGTAACACTAACCCTAACCCTAACCCTCACCCTAACCCTCA
>NW_012267319.1:3915047-3915339 GCF_000151885.1 Dipodomys ordii
AACCCTCACCCTTACCATAACCCTCACCCTCAGCCTATCCCTCACCTTTACTCTTACTGTCACCTTCATCCTAACATTCACCCTAAACCTAAGCCTCAACCTAACCCTCACCCTAACTGTAACCCTAAACATCACCCTAACCCTAACCCTCACCCTCACCTTCAGGCTCAGCCTAACCCTAAGCCTAAACCTAACCCTAAACCTCACACTCACCTTAGCCCTCACCCTAAACCTAATCCTAACCCTAACCCTTATCCTAACCTGCAACCTAACCATAACCGGAACCATCACT
>NW_012267319.1:3920121-3921150 GCF_000151885.1 Dipodomys ordii
AACCCTAACCATCACCCCAACCCTAATCCTCATCCCCATCCTCACCCTCAGCCTAAACCTAAGCCTAAGCCTAACCCTAGCACTAACCCTCACACTCACACTCACCCTGACCCTAATCCTAAACCTACCCCTAACACTTAACCTCAACCTAACCCTCACCCTAACCTTAATCCTCACACTAACCTTAACCTAAACCTAAACCTCACCCAAAACCTAAACCAAATCCTCACCCTCACCCTTACCCTCAACTTAACTTTAACCCTAACCCTAACAATAACACTAACCCTCACACTCACAGTAACTCTAACACTAAACCTTACATTAGCCTCACCCTAACACTAAACATAAGCCTCACCCTCACTCTATCCCTCACTCTAACCCTAATCCTAACCCTAAACTTCATCCTAATGCTCTCCCTAACCATAAAACCCTAACCCTCACACTAGCCCTCCACCTAAAGCTAAATCTAACCCTAAACCTCCCCCTCACCTATCCCTAATCCTCACCCCCACCCTCACCCTGTGCCTAACACTAAGCATAACCCTAACTCCAACCCTAACCCTAACCCTAACACTAACACTCACCCTCACCTTAACCCTAGACCTAATCCTAACGTTAACCCTAACCCTCACCCTCACCCTAAACCTCACCCTAACCCTAACTCTAACACTAACCCTAACCCTCACCCTAACCCGAAATCTAATCCTCACCCTCACCCTTCCCCTCAACTTAACTCTAACCCTAACCCTAACAATAACCCTAACCCTAAACCTAACCCTAACCCTCACACTCACAGTAACTCTAAGCCTAACCCTAACACTAAACCTCACCCTAACACTAAGCATAAGCCTCACCCTCACTCTAGCCATCACCCTAACGCTAATCTTAACCCTAAACTTCATCCTAACCCTCACCCTAACCCTAAAACCCTAACCCTGACGCTAGCCCTCCACCTAACGCTATATCTACCCCTAAACCTCCCCCTCACCTAACCCTAACCCTCACCTTCACCCTCACCCTCTGCCTAAC
>NW_012267319.1:3925946-3926368 GCF_000151885.1 Dipodomys ordii
CTAACCCTCAGGTTTACCCTTACCGTCACCCCCAACCTAACCGTCACCCTAAACCTAACCCTAACTATCACCTTGACCCTAACTGTACCCCTAATCCTCACCCTCACCCTAACTCTTACTCTAACCCTAACACTAAACCTCACCCTAACCCTAACAATAACCCTCACCCTTTCACTAATCCTCACACTCACCCTCACCCTCAGCCTAAACCTAAGGCTAACCTAACCCTACCCCTAACCCTCAAACTCACCCTAACTGTAATCCTAATCCTAATTCTAATGCTAAACCTAACCCTCACCCTCAACCCAACGCTCAGCCTTACTCTAACCCTAACACTAACACTAACCGTAACCCTCAACATCAACCTCACCCTCAGCCTCACACTACCCCTAATTCTATCCCTAAACCTCACCCTCACCCTA
>NW_012267319.1:3928424-3930322 GCF_000151885.1 Dipodomys ordii
TCACCCTCAACCTTACCCTCAACTTAACTCTAACCCTAACCCTAACAAGAAACCCAAACCCTAAACCTAACCCTAACCCTTACCCTCAACTTAACTCTAACCCTAACCCTAACAATAGCCCTAACCCTAAACCTAACCCTAACCCGCACACTCACAGTAACTCTAACCCTAAACCTAATATTAAGCCTGAACCTAACGCTAACCATAAGCCTCAACCTCACTCTGGCCCCTACCCTAACCCTAATACTTACACTAATCGTAACCCTAAACTTCATCCTAACCCTCACCCTACCCTAAAATCCTAACCCTCACACTAGCCCTCCACCTAACACTAAATCTAACCATAAACCTCCCCCTCACCTAACCCTAACCCTCACCCTCACCCTCATCCTCTGCCTAACACTAAGCCTAACCCTAAATCCAACACTAACCCTAACACTAACCCTAACCCTAACCCTCACCCTAACCCTCAACCTCACCGTAGCCCACACCCTAAACCTAAGACTAAGCCTAACCCTCACCCTAACTCTCACTCTAATCCTAACCCCAACCCTCACCTTAATCCTAACCCTCACCCTCTTTCTAACTCTAATCCTAACCCTAACCCTAACCCAAACCCTCACAGTCACCCTCACCTTAACCCTAGACCTAATCCTAAACTTAACGCTAACCCTCACCCTCATCCTAAACCTCACACTAACCCTAACACTAACACTAACCCTAACCATAACCCTAAGCATAACCCTTACCCTCAGCCTAACCCTCACTGCAAACCTAACCCAAACCATAACACTAACAATAACCCTAACCCTCACCCTAAACCAAACCCTAACCCTAAAACTATCCCTAACCCTAACCCTAACCCTAATCCTAAACCTAAACCTAAACCTAACCCTAATCCTAACCCTCAACCACACCCTCAAAGTAACCATAACCCTAACCCTTACCCTTACAATAACCCTAACCATAAACCTATCCCTAATCCTAACCAAATCCTTCACCGTAACCCTAACCCTCACCCAAACACTTACCCTCACCCTAACCCTAACACTAACCCTACCCCTAACCCTCAACTTCAGCCACCCATTAAACCTAACTCTAACCCTAAACCTCCCACTCCCCCTAACCCTAACCCTAAACTTCACCCTAACCCTAACCTTACACCTCACCCTCACCCTATTCCTCACCCTAACCCTAAACTTAAACCTCACCCTAACCCTAACCCTACACCTCACCCTCACCCTATTCCTCACCCTAACCCCAATCCTAACCCTAACCCTTATCCTAACCCTCACCCTAACCCTCAAACAAACCCTAACCATCACCATGACCAAAATCCTTATCCTAACCATCACTCTAACCCTAAACTAAACCCAAACCCTGACTCTCACCTTAACCCTAACCCTAACCCTCACCATAACGCTAACCCTCACCCTCACCCTCACCCTCAGCCTAAACCTAAGCCTAAACCTAACCCTAAACCTAAACATTACCCTCACCCTAACCATAACCCTAATCCTAACGCTAAACCTCACCCTAACCCTAACCCTAAACCTCACCCTCACCCTAGCCCTCACACTAACCCTAATCCTAACCCTAACCCTAAACCTAACCCTCACCCTAACCCTCAAACTAACCCTAACCGTCACCGTCACCAAAACCCTTACCCTAACCATCACTCTAACCCTAAACTTAACCCAAACCCTAACTCTCACCTTAAACCTAACCCTAGCCCTCACCCTAACCCAAACATTCACCCTCACCCTCAGCCTAACCCTAAGCCTAAGCCTAACCCTAACCCTAAACATTACCCTCACCCTAACCATCACCCTAATCCAAACACTAAACCTCACCCTAACCCTAACCTTAATCTTAATCCTAACCCTAACCCTAACCCT
>NW_012267319.1:3935654-3936851 GCF_000151885.1 Dipodomys ordii
CCTAACAATAACACTAACCCTAAGCCTCACCCTAACCCTAACCCTAACTTAAAACTTCACCCTAACAATAATCCTAACCACAACCCTAAACCTCACCCTAACCCTAAGGCTATCCCTCACCGTCAGCCTCACCCTCACTGTAAACTTAACATTAACCATAACACTAACAATAACCCTAAACCTAACCCTAATCCTAACCCTCACGCTCACCCTAAACCTAACCCTCAGACTCACCATAACCCTAACCCTAACCCTCACCTAACCATAAATTTAACAGGAACCCTAACTCTCACCCAAATGCTAACCCTAACCCAAACCCTAACCCTCACCCTAACCCTAACCCTAACACTAACCCTAATCCTAACCCTCATGCTAAACCTCACCCTCACCGTAACTCTAACCCTAACCCTAACAATGACACTAACCCTAACCCTATCCCTAACTTCCACTCTCACCGTAACCCTAACGCTAACCCAAACCCTCACCCTAACCCTAACCTAAACCTCACCCTAACCCTAACCCTAACCCTCACCCTGAGCCTCAAACTCACCGTAAACTTAAACCTACCGATAACACTAACAATAACCCTAACCCTCACCCTAACCCTAACCCTCACCCTCACCTTAACCCTCACCCTAACACTCAGCCAAACCCTAAAACTAACCATAACCCTAAACCTCACCCTAACGCTAACCCTAACAGTCACCCTCACCCTAGCCCTCACCGTAGCCCTAATCCTAAACCTAAACCTCACCCAAACACTCACCCTAACCCTAAAACCCTAACAATCACCCTAACCCTAACCCTCACCCTCACCCTGACACTCGGCCTAAGCCTAAGAATAAGGCTAACCCTAACCCTAACCCTCACACTCACCCTAACCCAAGCCCTCGCCCTAACCCTAACCCTAAAACTAACCCTAAACCTCACCCTAACCCTCACCCTCAGCCTCAACCTCACTGTAAAATTAACCCTAACGATAACACTTAAAATAACCCTAACCCTAACACTGGTCCTAACCCTCAACCTTACCCTTACCCTAACCCTCACCATAACCCTAACCCTCACCCTCACCGTAACCCTAACCCTTACCCTAACCCTAAACCTAACCCTAATTCTAAACCTCGCCATAATGCTAACCCTAACCCTCACCTTCACCCTTGCTTTCATACTAACCCTAATCCTAACCCTAAACCT
>NW_012267319.1:3944742-3945562 GCF_000151885.1 Dipodomys ordii
ACCCTCACCCTAACCCTAACCTTAACCCTAACACTAAACCTCACCCTAAACCTAAACCTCACCCTAAGCCTAACCCTCAACTTCACCCTAGCCCTCACCCTAACCCTAACCTTCATCCTCACCCTAAAACTCACACACCAAACTTAACCCTAACCATAACATTAACAATAACCCTAATCCTAAACCTAACCCTAATCCTCATCCTAACCCTCACCCTAACCTTAACCCTAACACTCACCCTAAACCTAACCCTAACAATAATCCTCAAACTAACCCTAACCCTCATGCTGACCGTAACCCTAACCCAAACTCTCATCCTAACCCTAAACTTACCCGGAACCCTAACTCTCTCCCTCACCCTAACCTTAAACCTAAGCCTAACCCTAACCCTCACCTTCACCTTCACACTAATCCTAACCCTAAGCCTAAACTTAACCCTATCCCTAACCCTCACACTCACCCTATTACCCTAATCCTAATCTTAACACTAACCCTAAGCCTCACCCTCATACTAACCCTCACCTTAACCCTAACCCAAACACTAAACCTAACCTTAACACTCACCCTCAGCCTCAACCTAACCCTAACTGTAAACCTACATCTCACCCTCACCCTAACCCTAACCCAAAACCTCACCCTAATCCTAACCCTAAACCTCACCCTCACCCTAGCCCTCCCCCAAACCATAAACCTAACCCTAACCCACACCTTAACCCTAAACCTCACCCTCAACCTAACCCTCAGCCTAACCCTAAGCCTAACCCTAAACTTAACCCTAACACACACAGTCACGCTCACGCTAACCATAATCCTAACCCTA
>NW_012267319.1:3950637-3951162 GCF_000151885.1 Dipodomys ordii
ATAACCCTAACCCTAAACCTAAGCCTAACCCTCAAACTCACTGTAACTCTAACCCTAACCCTTACCCTAATCCACACCCTAACGGTAACCATAAGCCACATCCTCACTCTAGCCCTCACCCTAAGCCTAATCCTAAACCTAAACCTCATCCTAACCCTCACCCTAACCCTAAAAACCTAACCCTTACACTAACCTTAACATTCACTCTCACCCTCATGCTCGGCCTAAGCCTAAACAAAACCTTAAGACTAACCCTATCCCTCACACTCACCTTCACCCTAAACATAACTGTAAAAATAACCCTAACATTAACACTCACACTAGCCCTCAACGTAACACTAAATCTAACCCAACACCTCAACTTCACCTAACACTAACCCTCCCCCTCCACCTCCCCCTAACACAAAGCCTAACCCTAAATCCAATCCTAACCTTAACACTAACCCTAACACAAACCCTCACTGTACCACTCACCCTAACCCTCAACCTCACCCTAGCCCACACCCTAAACCTAAGCCTAAGCCT
>NW_012267319.1:3953300-3954557 GCF_000151885.1 Dipodomys ordii
TCACCCTAACCCTCAACCTTACAGTAGCCCATACCCTAAACCTAAGCCTAAGCCTAAACCTCACCCTAATTCTCACTCTAACCTTAACCCAACCTTCAGCCTAACCCTAACCCTCACCCCTACCCTCACCCTAACTCTAATCCTAAGCTGAACCCGAACACTAACCCTCACACTCACCCTCACCTTTAGCCTAGTCCTAATCCTAACCTTAACCCTCACCCTCACCCTCAACATAAACCTCACCCTAACCCTAACCATAACACTAACAATAACCCTAACCATAACCATAACCCTCACCCTCAGCCTCACCCTCACCACAAACTTAACCATAACCATAACACTAACAATAACCCTAACCCTCACCCTAACCCTAAACCTAACACTAACTCTAACCCTAACCTTAAACATAAACCTCATGCTAACTCTAATCCTAACCCTCAACCTAACCCTCACCTTAACCATAACCCTAACACTTATCCTCACAGTAAATGTGACCCTAAACCTCACACTCACCCTAACAGTAACCCTAATCCTAAAACTAACCCTAAGCCTAACCCTCACCCTCACACTAACCCTCACCCTAACCATAACTCTAACACTAAGCCTAACCCTAAACCTCACCGTCAGCCTCTCCCTAAACCTAACTCTAACCCTAAATCTCACCCTCACCCTAACCCTAACCCTAACCCTAAACCTCACCCTAACCCTAACCCTGAACCTCACCCTCACCCTAGCCCTCACTCTAACCCGAATCTAACCCTAACCCTCACCATAACACTAGCCCTAAACCTCACCCTCAACCTCACCCTGACCCTTAACCTAACCCTAAACCTCAACCTAATCCTAAACTTCACCCTCACCATAGCCCTTATTCTAAACCTCACCCTAACCCTAAACTTAACCCGAACCCTAAATCTCACCCTAACCCTAACCCTAACCCTCACCCTAACCCTAATCCTCACCCTCACCCACAACCTCAGCCTGACCCTAAGCCTAACCCTAACTCTAACCTTAACCATTACCCTCACCATAACCCTCATCATAACCCTAACCCTAAACCTAACCATAAACCTCACCAAACCCTAATCCTAACCCTAACCCTAATCCTCACCCTCACCCTCACCCTAACCCTCAACTTAACCCTAACCCTAACACTATCCCTAACACTAACCCTCACCCTTAGCCTCATCCTAACCCTAACTCTAACCTAAACCTCACCCTCACCCTCACCCTAATCCTAACCCTAACCGTAACACT
>NW_012267319.1:3960186-3961122 GCF_000151885.1 Dipodomys ordii
CCTCACCCTAACCCTCACCCTAACAATAATCCTCAACCTAACCCTAACCCTCATGCTGACTGTAACCCTAACCCTAACTCTCATCCTAACCCTAAGCTTACCCCGAACCCTAACTCTAACCCTCACCCTAACCCTAACACTCACACTAACCCTAACCCTCACCTTCACACTCACACTCAGCCTAACCCTAAGCCTAATCCTACCCCTAATCCTAACACTAACACTCACCCTAACTATTACCCTAATCCGAATCCTAACCCTCACCCTAACCCTCACCTTCAAGCTAACCCTCACCTTAACCCTAACCCTAACATTAACCCTAACCTTAACACTCACCCTAAGCCTCACCTTAACCCTAACTCTAAACCTAAATCTGACCCTCACCCTAACCCTAACCCTAAAACTCACCCTAACCCTAACCCTAAACCTCAACCTCACCCTAGCCCTCCCCCAAACCCTAAACCAAACCCTATCCCACACGTTTACCCTAACCCTCACCCTCAACCTAACCATCACCCTAACCCTAAGCATAACCCTAAACTTAACCCTAACACACACACTCACCCTCACCCTAACCATAATCCTAACCCTATCCCTAACCCTAACCCTCCCCCAAACTCTCACCCTAAACCTTACCCTAACACTAACCCTAACCCTAACCCTCAACCTAACCCTCACCCAAACCCTAACTCTAACTCTAAACCTCCCACTCACCCAAACCCTCACCATAACACTTACCCTCAACTTAACCCTAAACCTAACCCTAACCCTCCCCTTAAGCCTAAACGTCATCCTAACCATCACCCTAATCATAAACCTAACCATCACCCTAACCCTAACCCTAACACTAAACCTCAACCACACTCTCAACCAACCACTAACCCTAACCCTCAACCTAACCATAACCCTCACCTTAACCCTAACCCTCAACATAGC
>NW_012267319.1:3963773-3965323 GCF_000151885.1 Dipodomys ordii
ACCTCACCTTAACCCTAATCCTAACCCTAACCCTCACCCTCACAATCACACTCACCCTCACCTTAACCCTAGTCCCAATCCTGACCTTAACCCTACACTCACCTTCACCCTAAATCTCACCCTAACACTAAACCTAACAGTAACCCTAACAGTAACCCTAAACCTAACCATAACCCTCACCCCAACCTCACCTCACCACAAAATTAACCCTAACCATAACACTAACAATAAATGTAACGCTCACCCTAACTCTAACCCTAATCCTAAACCTAACCCTAACTCTAACCCTAACCCTAAATCTAAAACTCACCCTAACCTTAATCCTAACCCTCACCCTCTCCCTCACTGTAACCATAACCCAAACACTAACACTTACAATAACCCTGACCTAACCCTAAACCTCATCCTAACCATAGCCTTCAACCTAACCCTAACGCTCATCCTAACACTTACCCTCACCCTAACCCGAACCCTAAACCTCACACTCACCCTAACCGTTACCCTAATCCTAATCCTAAGCCTAATCCTCACCCTCACCCTAACCCTCACCCTAACCCTAACTCTCACACTAACCCAAACCCTAATGCTAGGCTTCAGCCACACCCTAAACCTAACTCTACCCTAAGCCTCAACCTCACCATAACCGTAACCCTACCCATAACTCTAAAGCTCACCCTAACACTAACCATATACCTCACCCTCACCCTAGCCCTAGCCCTAAACCGAATTCTCACCCTAACCCTCATCCTAACCCTGACCCTAACACTAACCTTAACCCTCACTCTCACGCTCACCCCAACCCCAAACCAAACCCTAACCCTCAAACTAACCCTAACTGTCACCCTCACCAAAACACTTACCCTAACCCACACCTTAACCCTAACCCTAAACCTCACCCTAACCCTAACCCTCACCATCACCCTCACCCTCAGCCTAACACTAACCCTAACCATAAACATTACCCTCACCCGAACCCTAAACCTCAACCTACCCCTGAATTTAATCCTAATAGTAACCATAACCCAAAGCCTCAACCTCACCCTAACCCTCACTTTTACCCTAACCCTAACACTAACCCTAACCCTCACCCTCAGCCGCATCCTAACCCTAACCCTAACCCTAAACCTCACGCTCATCCTAACCCTAACCATAAATCTAAACTTCGTCCTAACCCTAACCCTAAACCTCACCCTCAACCTAGCCCTCACCTTAAGCCTAATCCTAAACCTAACCCTAATCCTAACCCTCCCCCTCACCCTAACCCTAACCATCACCCTAACCCTAACCCTCAACCTCAACCTCACCATCAGCCTAACCCTAAACCTAACCCTAACACACACAATCAACTTCAGCTTTACCCTTATCCTAACACTAAACTTAACCCTAACCCTAAGCCTCCCCCTAACTCTCACCCTAACCATAACACTAACCCTAACCCTAACCCTCAACCTAACCCTCCCCTAACGCAAACTCTAATCCTAAACTTCACCCTCACCCTAAACCTAACTCTAACCCTAACTGAAACCCTAATCCTCACCCTAACCTTAAAC
>NW_012267319.1:3972473-3973401 GCF_000151885.1 Dipodomys ordii
CCTAACCCTAACCCTAACTGTCACCCTAACCATAACCCTTACCCGAAACCTCACTCTCAACCTAACCCTAAATCTAACCCTAACCCTAACTGTCACCCTCACCATAACCCTTGCCCTAACCCTCACACTAACCCTAAACTTAACCCGAACCCTAACTCTCACCCTAAACATAACCCTAACCCTCACCCTAACCCTAACACTCACACTCACCCTCACTCTCAGCCTAACCCAAACCCTAAACCAAAACATTACCCTCACCCTAAACCTAACCCTAAACCAAACCCTAAACCAAAACTTAATCCTAATCCTTACCCTAACCCTAACCCTCAAACTCACCCTAACCCTCACCTTAAACCTAACCCTAACACTAACCCTAACCTTAACCCTCACCCTGAGCCTCATCCTAACCCTAACTCTAACCCTAAACCTCACCCTCATCCTAACGCTAATCCTAAAACTAAACCTCATCCTAAACCTAACCCTAAACCTCACCCTCACCGTAGCCCTAACCCTAACCCTAACCCTAATCCTAACCCTTATCCTAACACTCCCCCTAACCCTCAACCTAACCCTAACGCTCACCCTCAACCTCAACTCAGTCTAACCCTAAGCCTAAACCTAAACCTAACCATAACACACACAATCACCTTCAGCTGTACCCTAATCCTAACCCTAACCCTGACCCTAACCCTAAGCCTCCCCCTAACTCTCAACCTAAACCTAACCCTAACACTAACCCTAACCCTAAACCTCAACCTAACCCTCACCTTAACCCTAATAATAAACTTCACCCTCACCCTACATCTACCTCTAACCCTAACTGAAACCCTAAATCTCAAACTAACCCTAACCCTCACAGTCACCCTCACCCTCACCGTAACCGTAACCCTAACCCTAACCATAACAATAACCGGAACCCTAACCCTAA
>NW_012267319.1:3979999-3981636 GCF_000151885.1 Dipodomys ordii
CCTAACCCTAACCCTCACCCTCACCCTCACCCTCAGTGTAACCCTAAGCCTAACCCTAACCCTAACACTAAACCTCACACTCACCCTAACCCTTACACAAATGCTAAGGCTAATCCTAAGCCTCACCCTCAGCCTCACCTTAACCCTAACTTTAACCATAAACCTCACCCTCACCCTAAACCTAAACCTAAACCTAAAGCTCACCTTCACCCTAGGCCTCACTCTTACCCTAATCCTAACACTAACCCTCATCCTACCCCTACCTAAAACCCTAGCACTAACACTCAGCCTAACCCTGACCCTCACCCTCACCCTCAGCCTAACCTTAAGCCTAAGCCTAGCCCTAACCCTAACCCTCACACTCACCCTAACCCTAAACCTAATCCTAATCCTAACCCTAACCCTAACCCTCAACCTCACCCTAAACCTCATCCTAACCCTAACCCTAACCCTAAACCTAACATTAACCTATCCCTAACCCTCACCCTCAGCCTCACCCTAACTCTAACTCTAACCCTAAACCTCACCCTCAGCCTAACCCTAAACCTAACCCTAACCATAAACCTCAAAATAACCCTAACCCTAAACTTCAGCCTCACCATATCCCTGACCCTAACCCTAACCCTGTTCCTAACCCTCCCCCTAACTCTAACCCTCAAACTCAACCTCACCCTCAGCCTAACCCTAAGCCTAAACCTAAACCTAACCCTAACAAACACACTCACCCTCATCCAAACCCTAATCCTAACCCTAACCCTAACCCTAAACATCCCCATAACTCTCACCTTAACCCTAACCCTAACACTAACCCTAAACCTAAACCTCAACCTAACCCTCAGCCTGACCCTAACTCTAACCCTAAACCTCACCCTCACCCTAACCCTAACCCTAAACCCCACCATAACCCTAAGCCTAACCCTCACCTGCACCTTCAACTTCACTGAAACTCTAACCCTAACTCTAACAATAACACTAACCCTAACCGAAACATCACCCTAACCCTAATCCTCACCCCCACCCTCACCCTCAGTCTAATCCTAAGCTTAAGCCTAACCCTCACCCTAATCCTCACACTCAAGCTCACCCTAACCCTAATCCTAAACCTACCCTATCCCTAAACCTCAACCTAACCCTCACCCTCACCCGAAACCTAACACTAACCCTAACCTTAAAAATCACACTAACCCTTCCCCTAACCCTAACTCTAATCCTAAACCTCACCCTCACACTCACACTAACCCTAACCCTAAACCTCACCCTAACCCTAAACTTCAACCTCACAGTCAACCTCACCGTAATTCTAACCCTAACCCTAAAAATAACACTAACCCTAATCCTAACCCTAACTCTAACCATAACCCTCACCCTCAGCCTCACCCTCACCTCAAACTTAACCCTACCCATAACACTAACAATAACCCTAACCCTAAGCCTAACACTAACCCTAACTCTAATCCTCACCCCACCCTCAACCTCAGCCTAACACTAAGCCTAACCCTAAACCTAACCCTCACCCTAGCCCGCATCCTAACCCTAATTCTAACCCTCACCCTAACACTAACACTAACCCTAAACCGAACCCTAAACCTAACTCTAATCCTCAGGCTGACCCTCAACCAAACCCAAACCCTAACCCT
>NW_012267319.1:3989026-3990169 GCF_000151885.1 Dipodomys ordii
AACCCTAACTCTCACCCTAACCCTAACCCTAACCCTCACCCTAACCCTAACCCTCACCCTCACCCTCAGTCTAATCCTAAGCCGAACCCTAACCTTAACCCTCACACTCACCCTAACCCTAACCCTAATCCTAATTATAATTCTAACCCTAACCCTTACCCTCACCCTCACCCTAACCCTCACCTTAACCCTAACCTGAACACTAACCCTAACTTCACCCTCAGCCTCACCCTAACCCTAACTCAAACCCTAAACCTCAACCTCACCCTAACCCTAAACTTAAACCTAAACCTAAACCTCATCCAAACCCTAACCCGAAACCTCACCCAAAACCTGCCCTCACCCTAAACCTAATCCTAACCCTCACCCTAATCCTTACCATCACCCTCAACCTCACCCTCAGCCTAACCCGAAGCCTAAGCCTAAACCTAACCTTAACACAAACACTCACCCTCACCCTAACCCTAATCCTAACCCTATCCCTAACGCTAACCCTCCCCCTAACTCTCACCCTAACCCTAGCCCTAACACTATCCCTAACCCTAACCCTCAACTTAACCCTCACCCTAACCCTAACTCTAACCCTAAATCTTACCCTCACCCCAAACCTAACTCTAACCCTAACCCAAACCCTAAACCTCACCCTAACCCTAATCCTAAACCTCATCCTCACCCTCACCTTAACTGAAACCCGAAACCAAACCCTAACAATAACCGTAACCCTAATCCTATCCCTCACACTAACCATAACCCTCACCCTAACCCATCCCTCACCCTAACACTTACCCTCACCCTAACACTAATCCTAACCCAAAAACTTATCCTCACACTATCCCTAACCCTAAACCTGAACCTCAACCTAACCCTCACCTTCACCCTAACCCTAACACTAACCCTAACCCTCCCCCTCCACCTACCCCTAACCCTATATCCAACCCTAAACCTCACAATCACCCTAACCCTAACCCTAACCCATAACCGCACCCTAACCCTAACCCTAACCCTCACCCGCACCATCACCCTCACTGTAACTCTAACCCTAACCCTAACAATAACACTAACCCTAACCTGAACCATCATCCTAAACCTAATCCTCACCCACACCCTCACCCTCAGCCTAACCCTAAGCCTAAGCCTAACCCT
>NW_012267319.1:3997486-3999930 GCF_000151885.1 Dipodomys ordii
CCTAAGCCTAAACCTAACCCTAACTCTAACCCTACCCTAATCCTAAACCTCACCCTCACCCTAACCCTAATCCTAATCCTTAACCTCAACCTAATGCTAATCCTCACCCTTACAGTAACCCAACCCTCATCCTAATCCTCAACCTAACCCTAACTCTAAACCTAAACCTCACCCTAACACTAACCCTAACGCTCACCCTCTTTCTAGCCCTCACCCTAACCCTAACACTAACCCTCACCCTAACCCTAAACCTAACCCTAACCCTCAACCTAACCCTAACTGTCACGCTCACCATAACCCTAAACCTAACCCTAAACTTAACCCGAACACTAACTCTCACCCTAAACCTAACCCTAACCCTCACCCTAACCCTAACCATAATGCTGACCCTCACCCTCAGCATAACCCTAAGCCTAACTCTAAACCTAAACCTAACCCTCACACTCACCCTAACTCTTACCCTAATCCTAAACCTTACCCTAAGCCTAACCCCCAACCTCACCCTAACTCATACCCTATCCCTAACTCTAACACTAACCCAAAAGCTAACCCTCACACTCACCCTAACCCTAACCCTAACCCTAACTATAAACCTCAACCTAAGCCTCACACTAACCCTTACACTAACACTAACCCTAACCTTAACCCGCGACTTAAACCTCCCCCTAACCCTAACTCTAAACCGAATTGTCACCCTCACTCTAACCCTACTCCTAATCCTAACTTTAAACCTCACACTAACCCTAACCCTAAACCCCACCCTCACCCTCAACCTCACCATAACTCTAACCCTAACCCTAACTAAAACACTAATTCTAACCCTAAACCTAACCTAACACTAACCCTAACCCAAACCTCACCCTCACCCTAACCCTAATCCGAACCGTATCCTTCACCCTAACCCTAAGCCTCACCCTTACTGTAACCCTAACCCTCACTGTAACCCTCACACCAACACTAACGATAACCCTAATCTTCACCCTAACACTAACCCTAACCCTCACCCTCACCCTAGCCCTCATAACCCTAACACTAATCCTCAATCTAACCCTCACCCATCCTACCCCTAACCCTCACCCTAACCCTAATCCTAACCCTCACCCTAACCCTCACCCTAACCATAAATCCTACCATTACCATCACCCTAACCCTCTCACCCTCACCCTAATACTAAACCTAACCCTAAAGCTCACCCTAAAACTAACTCTAACCCTAACCCTACCCCTCACCCTCACCCTTAACCTCACCCTAAACCTTACCCTCACCCAAACCCTAACCCTAACCCTAACCCTCACCTTAACCGTAGTCCTAACCCCACCCCTCAGCCTAATCCTCATCCTAAACCTAAACCTCACCATAACCCTAAATATCACCCTAACCCTAACCCTAACCCTCACCCTAAATTTAACCCTCACCCTAACCCTCACCCTAACGCTCACCTTAACCCTAAACCTCTCCCTAAATCTCACTCTCACAATAAACCTCACCCTAAATCTTATCCTCACCCTAACCCTAACCCTAATTCTAATCCTCACACTAACCCTAGCCGTAACCCTAACCCTCACCCTAAGCCTCACACTCAACATAACCCGAACACTAACCCTCACCCTAATGCTCACCCTAACCCTAAAGCTCACCCTCACCCTAACCCTCAACCTCAACCTAATCCTCACCCTTTCTCTAAATATCACCCTAACACTAACACTCATCTAACACTTACCCTAACCCTGACCATAGGCCTCACCCTCACCCTAAGCCTAAACCTAAATCTAACACAAATGCTAAACCTTACCCTCTCCCTCACCCTCACGCTAACCCTAATGCTAACCCTAACCTTAACCCTCACCCTAAACCTCAAACTCAACATAACCCTAACCCGCACCCTAAAACTAAACCTAACCCTAACCCTCACCCTCACCCTAACCCTCAACGTCACCCTAACGCTCACCCAAACCCTAACCCTCACACTCAAGCTAACCCTCAACCTAAACTTCATCCTAATGCTAAGCCTAACAGTAACACTCACCCTAACCCTAACCCTCACCCTCATCCTAACCCTAACCTTAACCCTATTCCTAAACCTAATCCTCACACTAACCCTAACTTTAACCATATCCTTCATGCTAAAACTGACACTAATCCTAACCCTACTAATCCTAAACCTACCCTCACCATCACCCTAACCCTAACTCTCACCCTCACCCTAATCCTAAACCTAAACCTAACCCTAACCCTCACCCTAAACCTAACCCTAACCCTAACCCTAACCCTCAACCTAACCCTCACCTTCACCCTCACTCTCACTCTAAACCTCACCCTCACCCTAATCCACACCCTGACCGTAACCCTGACCCTTACCTAACACAAACCCTCACCCTCACCCAAACCCACACCCTCACCCTATCCCTCACCCTAGCCATAACCCTAAACCTAGCCCTCACCCT
>NW_012267320.1:0-80143 GCF_000151885.1 Dipodomys ordii
CGCTGTCCCTCAGCTCTTCAGCTCAAGGCTAGCGCTCTACCACTTGAGCCACAGTGCCACTTCCGGCTTTTTTCTTTCTGCTTATATGGTGCTGAGGAATCGAACCCAGGGCCTCGAGCATGCAAGGCAAGCGCTCTCCCACTGAGCCACCTTCCCAGCCCTGAGAATTTGTTTCTTATATTAAAAAAGCTGGAGTATTTTTTTCCAGATGGAGACACAACTGTATTGCACATTTTTACTTTACAAAGCATACCTTTCCCCAAGGTAGCTTGAACTGTGACTTTTGCCATTTATTTTAAATTTAAGGTCCGTGACCTGTTTTGGTAAACGTATAGATATGATAGAGTGATTAGACTCAAGCAAGTTAACATGCCCATCATGTGGGGAGATGGGGCAAGAGCACCCCAAATCTATGCTTGGAACAAATTCCCCAGGTACAGAGCAGAGTGCAGCTCCATCTTGCACACTAGAGCTCTAGACTTGTCTATCCTGCCTGCCTGAGCCTTTGTCTCTTTGACCTGTATCTTACCACTTCCTTCTCCATCTGTGACCACTGTCTTAGTTTCTATTTCTATCTATTCAACATTTTTTAACTGAGATCATCCAGTATTTTTCCTTCTGTGGCCAATCTCGATAAGTGTTTCTCCCAGGACAGTGTCCTCAAGAAGTATCCACTTTTTTGGCAAGTGCTAGAAACTCCTTTCTCTTTTGAATGAAGTGATTCTCCATCATGGACACACCTACACATCATGTACACAGCAGGTACACGGTCCTGTGTGTACATGTGCCTTTGTCTCTGTCCCTGGACACTGCCAGCTCTTTATTGATTCCATACCTTGGCTAAGGTAGCTAGTGTCGCAGTGGAAGGGACACACGGAGATCTTCCCGCTGTGCTGGTTGCCCTTTCTTGTGTTTTTGCCCAGGACAGAGTGATGTTGGTAGATGGATTCTAAGTTCCCTAGGAATCTCCACACTGCTTCATCTACAGTGCCCGCCTCCTGCACCCCCCTTCTGCACCCCACTCGCTGTGGGAAGGGGCTCCTTTTGGGTGCACTGACCTCCGTCTTTTGGGTGCTAGCAGATAGAAGGTGATTTTTGATGTGCAGTTTCCTGAAGACTCCTGAGTTGAATGCCTTTTTGTGTACCTGATGTGTGGGCAATTTTTATATCTTCTTTAGAAAAGGAAAAAAAATCTTTGTTCATGTCTTTTGCCCAGGCGTGGGACGGTGGCATGAATATGGAGCTGCTCAGACTTGGATTGGGTTTTGGACATTGGGGGACACAAGCCAATTCGAAGCAGAAGTGCAGTTTGCAGACACTTGGGGTCTGCGTTTTGTTCCCCAGGTCCCGTCTTGCTGAGTCACCCCCGGGCAGCGTGTCGCTGCTCACTCACAGCGTTTCCCCAGGGTTTGCGCTGGTCACTCAGTGTGACGATCCAATCTACGAAGCCTTTCCGGGCGTGGACTAGCAAAGAGTCATAGTCAGCGGGTGATGGTGGCGGCTATTTTTCTTCTTTTGTTGCTGCAGTCACTCCTTTAAAATTTTAATGGAACTGTCATCTAATCCCCTAAACACATCTGCTAATCTCCATGGACTGGTTCACACTAAGCATTTCCATATGCACAGGAACCTGGCAGGTTACAGTTTTTACTTGTTATAAAAATGACAGCTAAGCCAGGCTCCGGTGGCTCACTCCTGTCATCCTAGCTACTCAGGAGGCTGAGATCTGAGGATCGTGGTTCAAAGCCAGCCCGGGGAAGGAAAGTCCGTGAGACTCTTATCTCCAATAAACCACTAGCAAACTGGAAGTGGCGCTGTGGCTCAAGCAGTAGAGCGCTCGCCTTGAGTTGAAGAGCACAGAGACAGTGCTCAAGCCCAGAGTTCAAGCCCCATGACCGACAAAAAAAAAAAAAAGACAGCTACTAGGTGCTGGTGGTTCACGCCTGTAATCTATGTTACTCAGGAGGCTGAGATATGAGGATCACGGTTCGAAACCAGCCAGAGTAGGAAAGTGTACAAGACTCTTATTTCTAATTAAATGTCAGAAAGGTGGAAGTGGTGGTGTAACTCAAGTAGTAAAGCACGAGCCCTGAGCAAAAAAAAAAAAAAAAAAAATATCAAGGACAGCACCCAGACCCTGAGTTTAAGCCTCAGGACTGACACAAAGAAAAAAAGAGGGGTGGGGGAGAATATGACATATTCAGCTCACCAGTATTGGGTTGCAAAATGTTTTGCTTTGTACTAAAGGTTAATTTCAATAACAATTAATCTAATTTATCTAGGATAGGTTTTATAATTGGATTCCCTTCTGTAATTTTTAAATTTGCAAACACATTGTTTAGTCAGTTTTACTGATTAAAATATTATAGAAAATAGTGAAATAGAAATATTATAAAAATAATGAAAATAATGTTGCAGAAAAGAATGATCATCTTTCACTAATCCCAAAATATTCTTTTATCCTGCTAAGTTGAACATATTTTAGTTGAATCCTTTAAAGAATCATGTCATCCTTGCCCTGTCAGTAGCTCTCCATAAATATTTATTGAATACATGAATTACTGAGTGCACAAATAAACAATCAAATGCATATTAAATCTTTCTTGGAGTGGAACAAGTACTTTTTAATGTATGTGAGTAAAAGAAATCTGCAGAGATGATCTCTCTCTGAGCACAAACTCTCAGCTTTTAAGGCACCAAAGAAAAGGAAATGTTTATTTGGGAATCAAAATGTTGGGAGAAACTTGATTGGTTGTCTGAGATTCCATTGTGTTTGGACCTAATTGTGCTTTGGACCAGTGAACTCTTAATTGTTGTAGGATAATTCCAGGAGAATTAGGATTTTGTTGGAGTTAGTGAGTACACACGAAACAATCACCATTGACCAGTTTGTTCACAGTTGTTGGTTGGAAAACAAACTAAGGAAATCAGGTTTTAATTTCCTCTAGCTGATTATTTTTAACTTCTAACACTGTTTTCAAACCAATAAAACGTTAAGACATCTAGAGAAGTTTGTTCCAACAAAGCCTCACAGAGTCACAATTCTGTTAGGATGCACACTGGACCCTTTCCCCTAGTGGTACAGGAGCCAGAGTTTCCTAACCAGAAAAATCAGGCCAATGGGCAGGTATAGAGATCACATGGAAGTTTGCAAAACTAATAATGTCTTGCAAAATTCAGGGAATCTGATTGCTATAACCAGAGATTAATTTAATTTTTGAAAGCTGTCTTGATTCTATAAAGCACTATGGGAGTTACACAATGGCCTAAATGGATAAAAAGACAAACCCAAAACCAGATCCTACAGGAAGTGTAGACTAGACTCCCTGGGCCACAATAACAAATTGCCACAACCAGATCATTCCAATGCAAGAATTGGCTCCTGACACTCATGGAGGCCAGAACTCCAGAATCAAGCCATAGGCAGGGCTGGTTCTTCCCAGGGGCTTGGGGGGGAGAGGCCATCCCGCACTCCTCACCTCTGAAGGTGCTCATGGTCCCGGGATCCATCTCCTAAGGATGCTCTTGCAGAATCCAGGACCTCTTTCTTCCACCCCACTATGATCTCACTGCAGTTATTCATTGCGACAGGCAAATGCTTCACTTCTAACTTTGGCTATCGTCAGGGGTTTCAGGTAGACATGAATTTAGGGGAACAACATCCCCCTACTGCAGGCAGGAAGAGGTCAAAGGTCTCAAGGGCATGGCTTTTCCTCTGCTTCCATCACAAAAGCAAGAACCCAGTCCCCGAAGTCCCTGGCAGATGAGGGGGCTGATTGAAGGCGTCCCCCATTAAGGATTGCATGTAAATTAGTCAGGGGCTAACGGAAATAGGGTCTTTTTTTTTTTTTTTTTACTGAAGCTTCATGGCCCTGGCTCATAATACATTGTGAATGTCTGTGTGATCATCAGAATGGAATCACTGCAGGCTAGAGCGTGCACCCCATGACCCCCTCAGCTTCACGAGGTACTGAGGGTGATGCTGTGGTTTCCTCATCCCGTCTCTGTCCCGGGCTTAGGGTGGCTCCTCATAGCCACGTGAGGAACTTCTGTTTTCCCACCCACACAGGTGGATGAGTGTGTTTCTGTTAGCATCTCACTATGATCAGACTCATAACATGGTACCATGTACTGCTATTATGGACAAGCCATTGACTCCTGTCCTTTTTCTTTGATATCTGATGGTTTACAATCCACAGAGGACTGAAATATAAAGGCTCTGAAATATGAAAGGGATTGGATTCCAAATGAAAAAAAAATCATACTTGATCTTGAATTCTTCAAGGTCACCTTGAGAAAGGAGCACAACTTTAAATTAAGAAGCAGGTCGGGGGTGCTCTGGTCATGTGTACGCTTGCCTACTTCAACTACAGACAATGGGTCACTTGAGGATGACATATTGACCAGATCAAATGTGCATTGCTTGTCTTGCTAAAACCATATCATGGAACCCTCGGTGAGTATCTAGCTCGGGTGCCTATATGGAGGTGCTGCAAATTGTGTTGTGGGTGTGAATGTTACTTGCTCAGCCTTCAGTGATCCTTGATGGTCAGGATTTCTCATCCTTCCTCTACAAGGCCGGAGGGCATTGGTAGAAATGCAACCACAAAAGCTAGGCTCTGTTGCTAGGCTCTTCAGTTAAAGCTTACTTCTCTGTGTGTTCCATACCCTCGCTCTGTTGTTGGGCTGGCCTGGAGACCAGCATGCATGAAATAACATGTAAACACCTGTCTGTGCACGAACACATTCGCCAGGCCTTGGTCCAGGCCTTACTCCCTGGTTCAAGAGGGAGAGATAAGAGCTAATGTTCACAAGGGCTATTTTGAGCGCTGTTTTTGGCTCTTGTGATGACTAGATTACAACCTTGGGTGGAGAGAGATAAATTTGCTAAGGACATGCTGAATGAATGCTTTCATTTTTCTTTCTTTTTTCAATGTGAGATGCAATCTCATGTCACAAGCTAGTTGTCTGGAGCACTGTCCTGTGCGGATTTGCATGTATGCCTTGCTGTTTTGCTGGCTTCATGTATTGTGCACTCTGTATGAGCTCATAGCCACCGCTAAGCTGTTGGCGCTAGGTATATACATATATGAATCTATGTTATATATAATAGAAGTGACGGTAAAAATTGCTGTCACCTAGGTGATAAGGCAAATGACCTCTAATATTGCTCTTCAGGGTTGGATTATTTTCACTGTAGATTTCCTAACTTCTAGGTATCTCACTAGTCACTTGGCTAAGCTTAAACATTCCAGCACATACCGATACAGGCAAAAGTTCAGAGGTTTGAACTTTGTGAAGCCAATAACTTCTCAGAGATAGATAAAAGAAAAAACAACCACTCCTCTGTGTCCATAAGTAATATCCCCTCTCCCATGTAAATAGCTGCATGGTAGAAGAGCAATTGGAGCACCAGTGAATCCCAGGAAATACTTTGAAGGAAAAGAAAACGCTTCTAGTACACATGGGATTCTGCAGCAAAGTAACTGTTCCTAACTCCCCCAAAGCTAGTGGTTTTATTTAAGAAAGAGAAACAGAGTTGGTTTTTTTGTTGTTGTTTTGTTTTGTTTTTCTATCCCTGAGAGTTAGCTCAGCTCATTCACATCAGGGCTGGAATTTACCTGCACGATGGACAGCCTCATTGCCCACCTCTCCCCCGAGCCGGGTGGTTGGTGCACATCTGCAGAACAAGGCCGTTTATGTGGAATTCAAATCTGGTTGTTTAGTCTACAAGGAAGGAGGAAAGATTCTGTCTCTTTAATGTTTATAACGGTTGGACAGAGCTGGTCGGGGAAAGGTTAATTGCTCTCTCCCGTTTAAGCAGTTCTGTGCCCAGATGGGTTATCAGGGCTGAACACTCGTTACAAGATTAATCTCATTTCCGACAAGACTTCCCCTTCCTTCAACTGATTTCTGCCCAGCCAATGGAGCTGTCATCAGCCGTTAATGGAGGGTGGATTGCTCTGGGATAGGAGCGCTGGTATGCGGAGAAACAATGCAAAGCGGTGTCCTATCTCAGGGAACATCTTTAGGAGAACGCATTTCAGTGATGTTATGAAGGCCAAGGCTCATAAACAGCTGGGACAATTGCAGTGTTTGAGCCACACACTTGCTGAGGAGGCTCAGAGGCGGTGGCGGCCGCCTTCCTCCCTCTGGTGGGAAGGCATTCTGGAATGGAGAGCCATGCTTGGATCTTGATGACTTTGGTGGTCATTCCAGCACTACACCTTGAACTCAGGGCCTGGGTACTCTCCTTTTGTTTTTATGCTCAAGGCTGGTGCTGGACCACTTGAGCCACAACTCTACTTCCAGGTATTTGCTGATTACTTGGAGATAAGAGTCTCTCAGATTTGTTTGACTGGGCTGGCTTCGATCCACAATCCTCAGATCTCAGCCTCCTGAGTAGCTAGGATTACAGACCCGAGCCAAGGGCGCCCGGCAGCTCTTGATGATTTTTGTTAGCAGCCATTATGTAACCAGTTTCACTCCTGAAGACCCCACTGGGCCGTGAGGAGTCTGAGTGGGGCTTTGTGCTGCGTGGACACCGGCATGCATGGTGTGTGTCACAGCTCAGAGGCAACGTCCAGGGGATGGGAGCTGGCGGTGCTTAGCAGGGATCGGAGTCTGTGTCTGGAACCGAGCTCTGGGTTCTTATGTAACCCGCCCTTCACCGATTTCCTGTGAATACTTCCGGCTTCGGTTTAATCTTTAGCCATAGCATCCAGACATATTTGCCTACGAAATAGCAGGCTTGAGAGGCCTCTCTAGTTGAGAATAAGCAGCCCCATTTCTTTAATCTGTCTGTAGAAATTCTTCTGAGAACATGGCAAAGAAGCCATCATTAATTCAAGTTGTATAGATCGACTCATCCACCCATCTGTCCATCCATCCATCCATCCATTTGTCCATCCGTCCACCCATCCACTGATGCTATATTGAACTCCCCAGAGCCATGTAACAGGACAGGACAGCCAGGATTATTGGGTGCTTCAGTGGGAACAGAGTTAAGGGAAAACTGGCAAAGAGAACACAGGCAAACCAAGAGGGACTGTGTTCAGGGTGTGGTGGAAGGTGCAGGTCCCAACGGCTGATTAGGGGGGATCAAAGATGGCTCCCAAGCAGAGACCAGAAAGAAATGTGAGAACCAAATTTGTCTATCAAGGGAGGAGTGTTGGTGGCCAGTGGAACAGCCACGGCCGAAACCCTGAGGCCGGACCAGTCAGGGGTGTCTGAGAATAGTACGTCCTCTTGTCACTTGCAGGTCACTCCGCTGAGGGAGGGGTTTGGGTGTGAGCTCAGACACTAGGTCCCCCTCCAACAGGTGTAAAAGGGTCTGGAAAGGAGTCTCTGTGTGAGGGCTACCTTTCCCAAGAGACTAAAGGGACAGAGGGAAATTACAACTTGGGTTGCCTTCTTTGGTCTTTTTGTGTAATCTCTGACACTTGGCCTCTCCTAGCGGCTGCACTAGCTCCCACGTTCGTCCAATGTCCTTGGTTGTAGTGTGGCTTCAGGGCCCTGTAGTCCAGTGTTCTGTGGGTCCCATGGCCTCACAACCCTTTAGTCCTGTCTTCTGGGGGTTAGGGGGCTCGTGACCCTTTGGTTCTGGAACTGGCTTTGCGGTCAGTGATTTGGCACATGTGCTTTGGCACTAACTGGGCAGACAGCAGTAGCTGCATTGGGTAACCTACCTAATCTGCAGACCCTCAGTCTTTTGGCCAGACAAGTAGATTCTACTCTAAGAGACTGGTGTGCAGGTGCAGGTGTGCATTCATTCGCTCAGACACTTCTCAGAGAGCCCGCTGCGTTGTGACGTGCTCACTGAGCTGGGCCGTCTGTAGTGCTTCCTTTCCTTAGATCCGTTCTCTGAGAGAAACGAGACGGGTTGTTGCTAAACCCAGGGACACTTGGGTTGGTTAGGAACTTCTTAGCCCAGTGTGATTTTCTTTTTTCTAAACACCAGCACAGGGAAATCTGACACTTCCCCATGTTTCTTTATGCTGAAAACAAAGGAGGCATACAAGCTGCCTTCCGACAGGTGGGAATCCCATTATTTTCCCTTGTTAGAGAAGGGCTTTTGTCTGTTCTCTAGCTGTCACATGGCTTAAGGAGACGTAAGCCCAGAGCAGAGAGGGAGGTGGGGGTCTGAGTCTGAGTCCTGGGCACTGGGCCACTGCAGGATTGGAGGACAGAGACCCTTCCAGAACCCCCCTGAGACCCTGCTACCCAAACGGCGGTGAGAAGGCCTTAGATCACAGTGCTGCTCCGTCAGTGTGCGGAGCTCACAGCGGCATTCCGCTCTCCAACCCTGTTCTCATGTCTTCTCCATTGAGAAATCTGCCGTTTCCCATGGTGCGTTCCCCTAGAGACGCACAGCCGGAAGTGCTTTGGTTCAGGTGGGGGCCTGCCAGGCAGCAAGGCCTTGGACATGACCATTTTTGTCAGTGGAGTCAAGGATCAACAATGGGCCTTACACCTCACAGTCATTCTGTGGGTGACTCATAAATTGGTAAGAATTGCCCCTCCTGGATTTTATTACTGTTTCTGAGAAGCATATGCTCCTTAAGAGGCAGTTTAATCGTGAATAAAGTTTTAGACCATGTTAAGTCTCTACCATGCTCTCTGAGGAAAAAATAGCTCTTGTCTCATTCTTTCCATCTCTATCTTTTGATTGGATAGGTAGATAGACACAGATAATAGATAAATAGATAAATAATTGATGTTAAGAAGATAGTTGGTAGATTGATGATTGATAGATGGTAGGTGATAGAGATAAATGATAGATAAACAGTAAATAGGCAATAGATGATTAGTAGATGATAGATGATGGATAGGTGATAGAAAGATATGTATACGTAAGGTCCAAACTTGCCTATTTGAGGTAGGTAGCACTTCAGTGAACTTGAAGAGGTACCTAAGCTGTACATTTAAATAAAATCTTACTTCACAAAATTAGTGTCCTTCAACTATGTCTTCCAAAACCATTTTTCCTTCTCATGATTCATTTTCTGTGACCACTAAGGCCATCTCCCCCCGCCCCCACCCCATCCCGTGTGTGTGTGTTTCTTAGGGCTTGGTTGCTCCTACGCCAATTTCCTGTACATCAAGGTGGGATGAAGGTTGAATCATCGCCATCCCAGCACTGATGTCAGAAAACAGCTTTATAAAGGGAATCGAATGGGATCGTGGCAATAGAGGGAAACGTGTAAGAGTACTGTGGCTCCTGTCTGTAATCCTAGCTACTCAGGAGGCTAAAACCTGGAAGCTCACAGCCCAGGAAGAAAAACCAGAGAGACTCCTATCCCAAAATAACCCCCCCCCCAAGCACCCAGATCTGGAGGTGTGGCTCAAATGGTAGAGCACCAACAGTGAACTAGCAAACTAATCAAGGCCCCAAGTTCTAACCCTTGTACCAGAAAACAGAGCAACACAGAGAGGGGGACCTGAGCTCTGCGGAAGGTAGAAGATAACAGCACTGGACGGCATGTACGACAGCCAAGAGCCCGAGTTCTTCACTGTCTCTTAGCACAGCTTGGTCAACCGGTTCTTGTCCTGGAAAACATGAGAGTGGCAATCGTCCCCTTCTTGCCTAGCTAGACAGGCTGAGGGACCCGAGAGGAGGATGTGGTACCAGGGTCAGGCCTCATCCAAAGACATGCATCATCCTGCGTGGTTTGTGGAGGTGGCTGGGCTGTGGGGCATCTGCCATGACCTTGGCCTTTGCCACCAGGAAGGTTCAAGTCCTTCCAGCTCTGCTCTACCTGCTCATCAGCATGTGGCTGAGATTGGTCTATAGGGAAGAAGAGAGTGGCTTTGCCCTGGTGGGGAGCCTCAGGCTCTGTGAGCACACAGGACCTGCCTGCTCTCCCCCTCCCTTTCCTCCTCTTCCCCCCCCTCCCCGTTCCCGCCTCGCTTCAGGTGGCTGGCCTTCCAGTGTTGTCATCCACTGCTCCTGGCCTTTCCTGGCCTTCTGTGTGTGGCCGTCACTAAGAGCACACTGCCTGGCGCTGCAGACAGGTTCCATGTGTCTCAGTCTAGGGGCGCTCTGCATCCTGTACCCCAAGCCCTCTGCCAACCTTGAAGGGAATTCCAGCATCTGCTTCACTGGTGCTAGCAAACTCCTACTCAGCCCGGAGATGCAGCCCCTTCCCCTATATCCCTGCACCGTCAGGCAACTTGCTTTATATACTCAACTCCTGCACGGAAATGCACGTGGAGGTAGAGTTCTCTGCTTTAGAATGGCTGCAGTCCCATTGCCGTTGAAGGCTGAGTTTCCAAAGACAGTTATTCCAGGCTTGGTTCATTCTACACATTGGCCACGACAGAGCGGCTCTCCTGCTGATAATAGAAGGTGAGTAGCACGCTGGGTCATGCTTTTCCTGGGGTTCCTGGAAGTGGGGGTTCGAGACCAAGGTTCTCGTGGGATCTCTCCAGCCATGTTTATGAACCAAGGCCCACAAGGAAACGCTGTCCAAAACGTGCTCGTCTCTGTCTGCTCCCATGGGAGAGCCACTGGGAACTGTATCCCGACGTTTCTGTGACATCCTGAGAAGCTGCTCTGTGCGGGTGGAGGTGACTGATGGGTTTGGTCTGAGTCTGTAGATCTAGTCACCTGGAGGAGGAGGGAATGCAGCAGGTGCGAGCCTCACACAGACACCAGCTTATTCCTCCTTCATTCTCCACTCATGGTTTAGAAATCATTCCAAATGTATAGACGTGTTGTGAAGATTAGACCGAGTTCCTGTAACCCCTCATCCAGCTCCATCTTAGGTTGACATCTTCTTAGCCATGGGCCCTATGATCCAAACCAAGAAATGGCACTGGTACAACCTTATGAACCAGGAGTCAGGAAACTTGGCTTCCCCACTCCCACCCCTCAATCCAGCCCACGTCTATAAAAACAGAAGGCCTTACTGAATAGGGCCACGCCCCCTGACTGCTTCTGTACTTCCAGCTACCGCCTTTAGCCAAATTTCCCCCACTTTCTACTGCTCTCCTTTTTCTGATCCAGGGGACCACCTTACAAATGAGTTGTTCTGTCATCCTGCAAAAGCTCTCCATTCTCTCCCTCTCTATGACCCTGACGTCGGAGAGTAGTCACAGACACTCTGTAGACTGTCACTCATTTGGTCTCGCCATTCTTGGACAGTGGTGACAAGGACGTGAGGTTGGTCTGTATGATCGCCGGCTGTGTAGGCCTGGATTTCTTGGTGTAGAGGACGTCTGCAGGTTTTATCCACTAGGAAATCATGTCTGTCCCCACTAGGGTGTTTGCTTCTTTAGAAGCAAGAGCTCCATCTCCTGGAGGTGTGAACTACATAGTCTCTGGACCTCTATTAACATACCAGTAGTAATTAATATTAGAAGGAAGTTTGAAGGCTTGTAAATATCCTGTGTTTTCTCTGCTACCAGTGTCAGGGTGTGTCTGTAGGACTGGGGTGTTCTAGCAAGTTCTGTTTCTCTCTGGTCATCTTGTTGATAATGTGGCTTTCTTCTCTACAGAAAGAGTTGCCTCTTCTTCTCTTCTCCATTTATGTGTTTCATTCCTTCATTAATTTATATCAGAATAAGCATTTGGACATTTGTTTCAGTCTTGGGTTAATTATCCCATACTCTCTCAAGTTTTTTGTTTATCTCTAGCCTTTGGGGGATTCCTATGTTCTTTTGATAAATCTCTTAGCCCTTTTTTCCCTTCATTGATAAGCATTTGTTTGATTCATTTTGAAGGCTGGGGTCCTTTGACTTACGGTGGGTCAATGTCCCAATAAATCCCTCATAATTTGAACATATCAATGGGGAAAGCGCCGCCTCCTCTCAGCCTCCCTCCTCCCGGCTCAGCGGCTCAGCGCAGCGCAGCTTGCTGGGTGTTTTCCCTGGTGATCTGGTGTGTGGCTAACTTAGGGGTGCGTGTTGCTAGTCCAGGAAAGGATCAGAATTCCAAGTTCCAAGGGTGGCTTCTACTGAGTCTGCGCCGATTTCACACCAGCATAAAGTGAAAGGGTGCAAGCGAACCACTGTATTTGGGACCACCTGAACATTTGTGTTGGCCGTTTTATGTCCTGGAAACAACATAGGTGTACAGGTCCCCGGCCAGTGCTGTCCCTCTGTGCCTGCCTCTCTGTGCCCACACGGGGCTGGCTGCACAGAGCCGAGATCGGCCGAGGAACCAAGAGCAGGTGTGCAGATAGCTGCAAAACAGGAGCCCAGGGCAAGCTGAACATGGGCTGCCAGATTCATTTCCTTCAGGCCACACGGGGAAAAACAGCACAGGTGGACAAGGGGCCGCCAGCACAGGCCAGCTGTCCTGAGCATGTGGATCGATCGGAGCTCAGACCAGAGATGGCCCCAGTGCAACCATTTCCTCCTGTCGAGATCGTGGAAGAAGAAAAGCTAGCTTCGTGGTGTGACACCTTTCTCTCCCCTCTCACTGTGATCTGGGATGCTGTCTTCAAAACACTGCTTCTCTTTCCTTTCCCTCCTGAGCCTCCGGCCTCTGGCTTCCCCTCCCAGAACTGGATCTGTCCTTGGCAGCCCTGCACGATATTGAAGAATCCCTAGTGCAGGCAGCCTCTGCAAGTCCCACCGACTCCCTGCTGTGGAAGAAGGCTGGAATATTATGGTTACCGATGGGGTGGGGGTGGGGCAGAGCTTGGAGACATTGCCCATGGCTTTGTCTCTGAAGCAGTGACTGTATAATATGTTGGTTGGCAAAATGAGCTAATGATTCCAAGGTGT
Source organism: Dipodomys ordii (assembly GCF_000151885.1). NCBI lineage: Eukaryota > Metazoa > Chordata > Mammalia > Rodentia > Heteromyidae > Dipodomys > Dipodomys ordii. Next base: position 12,733 of record NW_012267320.1, read on the forward strand.
TTACTGTCCTGTAAGGGGCTGACATGTAGTGAGTGAGTCTGCACAGTGGTTCCCCTAACGCCCATCTCACCGAGTGCTGAAAGCTACTGCTTTTACAGCATCGTAAGGTGGCATAGGATAGCACACCATTTATTGGTTCATTCATGCCTTCTGTGTATGCTTCCTGTCTGGCATGTGTCTGGTTGTTTTAGATGCTCTGTCATGGTAGGGTTTCCATTCTGATTCTGGTAGAATGGAGCTAAATAAGGAAATGACCATATACGACCATCATGAAACACTCGAACCATGTGTATGAGTGGTGCAGTCAAATCATTCAGAGCTGGGGGGGGGGTTTTGGAGAGAGAATGGAGTGATCTGTTTTGTGTCTGTGAAGACTGGAGTGTGTTTTCGATCTTGAAAGATCTGAAGGTGCTCCCCTTTCCAGCCAATCCTCCTTCCCATCCACTGCTGGTGTGCAGGCCACTCTTGTTTCCATATACAATTAGAAAAGGAAAAGCCTTCCATCATTAACAAATAGATAAGAGGCTTGAATCTTGTTCACCCTTTTAGCCTCTAAATTCTTACACTTTGGATCTTAATGGCCAAATTTATAGAAGAAGAAACTAAACCTGCTGGGCACTGGTGGCTTATGCCACCAGCTACCCAGGAGGCTGAGGTCTAAGAGTTCAAAGCCAGCAGGAAACTCCAAGAGACTCTTATTTCCAATAAGATATTCAGAAAAGCCAAAAGTGGCACTGTGGCTCAAGCGATAGAGCACTAGCTTTGAGCACAGAGCAGCCCAGGGATGGTGCCCAGACCTTGAGTTCAAGCCCCACTGAGACTGGCAAAAAGAAAAGGATAAAACCAAACTAATAAAATGAAGTGGGGATGTCTAACTTAGTCTGCCATTTGTAGAAAGCTAAAGATAGTGTGATCATTGAGTAATTTTGTTATCTGCTTGAGATCTTTGATTAGGTTTTACGCTCATTATGAATATTTGACAAAGTTGCTTTAGAGGGTGGAAATGAGGTATTTGCCTAACTGGAGCTGAAGAACAGACTTTGGTATCCGTAATGTCTACCACTTTGTTTTCCCCCCATGAGTTCTGGAGCGCTGCTGTTCCCTGCAGGAATGCTGGGGGACAGTCCTGTCCACAGTCTCCATGCAGACCCTCTGAACGTGCCCTGACAGTCAGCACCCTGCCCACCCTCCAGGCACCCCAAGCCCACCACCTGATCCCGTACTCTCTCCTTCTGGGCAGGAAAGAGACATTTAAATGCAATTGAGACCAAGAGGTCCTCATTTTAATATTTAAACCCAGCAACCACATTTTAAACATTTAAATCCGCTTTTGTTAGTGTTCCCATACACAACACCCCTCTGCTCTTGGTGTGCCATCCATTCACATTGCAGCCTATCTGGTGGACTAAGCTATAAGATAGGAACAAACCAAAAAGGAAAGGCCAGAGCTGAGACGGAGGAGAAGAAACCCAGCATGGCCGGTGTCTGCAGGTTTTCCCGTGACACAGAGGCACTGACCTCCCGGCCTTATCACAGCTCTTATGAGAGCACACATGGGACACTTGTATGCTAGCTCCGTGTTAGCATCCGGTTTACAGGAAGATCTTCTTTCCTATTATTATTTTTTTCCTGTTATCTTCTTTCCTACTCCTATATTTCCTATTATTATATAGTGAATTTTATAAGTTTGTGGAAAAAAGCAATCGTCAAACATGTGTCAAAGTTGATTGTACTTTTAGTCCTCATTTTTATACTCTAAAAGTTGAGTTCCTTGTATTTTGTTCCTGCTGGAAGTTCTAATGATGAAGTAGACGGATGGGGTAAGTATAACATGTAAGTGTGGCTGAGAGGTGAGCCAGACTTCTCCTCCCACTCCTGTCCCCACCCTTAGCATGTACAGGACCAACATAGCTTTATTTCCCCCCCCCCCCCCCCTGCTTATGTGGTGCTGAGGAATCGAACACAGGGCCTTTTGCCTGTAAGGCAAGCACTCTACCACTGACCACCTTCCCAGCCCTCCCATATAGCTTTGCTTAGGTACATGCCATGCTGTTGCTTTGAACAGAGCATCCTTATAAACAGCTGGCTTTGTAGCATATTAATGGAGGTTGCTTTTAAAGAATGAATACCCTTACAACGTACTTGGAGCCAAAGAAGCTAGGACCTGGAGTGGGATCCCCGGTATTCTTTTCTTTCTACCAGTGACCCATCATGGGCCCCTGCACATGGCCTGACCTCTGTGAACTTTCATTCAATCAACTGTAAATAACGATGACAACAAAGCAATCACAAGGGGCCCATGGCAGATGCCGTGTGACATGTTTTGTCAGAGGAGATACAGAAAGTTGGTGGACTTATTATCCCTCTTATGGATTAGGAAACTGAAGATCAGAGAGGAGGGGTAACGGCGGAGGCACACGAGGGACTTCAGTACCTTCCTGCCCTCCAGGGCTCACAGCTTAATGGCTTGAGATAGATGTGATACCATACATAAATTTTCGATGTCTGTGTGAGTATAAACCATAACATTTAAAGGGTAACTGGGGCAAGGGATATAAAAAAGTCTAGCAAGTGATAATGCGCATAACAAATGAAGATTGAAGAATTAAATGAGGAGAAAATGCAAGATGCTATAATCCTTCCTCTGCCATATCTCATTGGTATATTCAACTGTTCTATAGTACTATATTGTATTACTAAATTATTAACTACATTAAAATATTATTGCAATATTCCTCAAGTGATAGCAAGATTTGCTTAACCGCTGCCTTTAAGTTCTTTTACCTGTCACTTTATTTGAAAATAAAAATAGAAACTAATTTATTATGTCAGAAAATGAGCTTCTTACAAATTAATATTACCCGAAAGGAAAGAAGACAAATAGATTGAAGCAATTAGCAAAAAAATCCCAGAGTGGGGAAAAAAGATGCAGTTAGTTACATCCATGAGATCTCATTCGTTCTCCCAAGAAAATGAGAGATTCCAGGGCACGAGAGTGGCTCATGTACATCCATAATGTGTATGAACATTTGCAGCTGGCTTTGCCTGAAACTCCCATTGGATGAAATGGGAAATCTCCTTCAGATGATGCTGTATAAAGTGTAGGTGGCTCAACCCCTAATCCGTATTTAAATTTGGTCACAGGAGAGAGTAGGGAGTCATCAGACCCCACACGTTTGCTTTGTGGATTGACTTCACAGGGGACAGACTGAGAGGGACTGGGCATAGGATGTCCAGAGTTCTGAGGATGAACTTAACAACTGCACAGACTGCTTTGATTTGTGGGCGAGGCGTTCTCCTGAGAACTGCTTGAGCAGCAGGGCCTGCTGCACAGTGGAGCCACGCCCAGACTTTGTCGGGCATCTTGGTAGTGGCACTTTGGTAGGACACAGGCTGGAAATCTGGCCTTGTCCTGTTTTCACAGTGAGTACACGGACTTCATGGAGATGGCCCCGGTGTCATGGCCAGGTGGTGAAGGTGAACTGGTACTTCATGGAGATGGCCCTGGTGTCATGGCCAGGTGGTGAAGGTGAACTGGTACTGGGGTACCAGTTGCCAATTAGGAGTTGAGACTCTGCCTTCTTGCTTGCTATGGTGACCAGGACAGGAAAACATTCAAAGTCATCTCATGACTTACTTCAGGAAACCTCTCTTTAGGCACTGATGGGAATTTAAAAAAATCTCTGTTCGTCTCAAGTTTATCTCCTGCCTTCAGAAAAGAATACATTGACAGTGTCCGTGGCACAGGAAGCCAAACTTCCTCTTCGATGTCCACAGCAGTACACATCTGTGCTTTGTTGCAAAGAGACTCAGAAGAGCTTATCAGAGCCTCAGAACAGCCCAAGGGGAGAGAAGAAGCAGCCAGCAGGTCACCTGCTGGCAGATATACACTCCTGCTTCCTTGCTTTTGCCTTGATAGGAGGCAAGACAGCACAGGTCCACAGGGACCGTGTGGGTCACTCCATCCAGGTCCCCCAGCTCTCCACCCTAAACCCAGCACCAGAGGAACTAATGGGGCTTTCCACTCCTCAGTATTGTCATTTCCAGCTTCTGTCATTGGCTAACAGCCAGTGCAATGTCATAGGAAGGCAAGGGCTGTGGGTGTGACTCAATGGTCAGAGCTGAGAAAGAGCTGAGGTCCTGAGTTTAAATCCGAGTACCTCAAAAAAGGCGAGAGAGAGAGAGAGATGGAAAGCTAGAGGGAGAAATACAAAGGCCCACCTAATCCACAGCATGGATGATGGCCTACAAAACATGAAAGGCCATTGAGTTCGATGTGCACAAAACCTGTACATGCGTAAACCCCACACACTGCAAGCTGCTTACACACGCTGCTGTTTAGGTGAATTGCAACACCATTTACCAGAATAGTAGACTTCCTCAAGGATTAAGATTTCCCTTGGGATTCAATGACTGATTGTGGGACTTGACTATGTACTGTTTTCCTGCATTTGGGGTCTTGAAATACAAATGCCTCATGGCCAAAGTACAAAGCAATAGATTTCCATTGGCCTCTGGTCTAAGTCTTTGCAGTTGGTGATTGGGTGCGAGAATATTCATCATTCCACCATGTTTCTATTGTTCCTCCTCCAAATTTCTATTTCCCAGAGGATTCCCAGTGGAATCCTTCAGTCTCTTCCTTTGCCCTTCCTCCTCTATGTCCCCAACACACATGTCCCTGGTCCTACTACTGAATGCATTTTTATTCTTGTTATTGTTTGTTTCTTTGGTGGTACTGGGGTTTGAATTGCCTGCTAGACTGGTCAGTACCTCTGAGCTGTGTCTCCAGCCCTGTTTTCCCTGGTTATTTTTGAGATGGGGGTCTTGCTTCCTGCCTGGGCCGCACCTGAGCTGCAATATGACTGCTTTGGGCTTCCTGTCATCGCTAGTATGGCGGATCTGCACCACCATACCCAGCTCCCCTCCATTGAGATGGAACCGGGGATGGCCTGGAATGGCAGTCCTCCCTGTCTCAGCCTCAACCGTTGCATGGGATGACAGGTGTGCACCACCACACCTGGTCATGAGCTAATGAGGGCGCTTGAGGACTTCTCTGCCCTGAGCTCTTTTGCTCAAGGCCAGCACTCTACCACTTGAGCCACAGCTCTATTTCAGGCCTTTTGTGATTAATTGGTTTCATGGACTTTCCTGCCTGGGTTGGCTTTGAACCATGATCCTCAGATCTCAGCCTCCTGAGTAGCTACGATTACAGGAATGAGCCACAGGTGCTGGCTTGTTTTGATGCTTTAATTCCATACGTCTTTTGGAAAATTGTCTGATGTATCAAAGCTCTGGGGCCACTCAGAGGAGAGAGATTTGTTTGGGGCAGCAGTGTGAGAAGACCGGCTCATTCCCTCAGGGTACCATTTTGAATGTACGAATCACCTTGTAATATGTACAATACCACAGCCCTACCTGTTGTCTCTCTTGCTTCTGAACATGAGCTGGGGCGTATTGTGTCTGCTTGGATGATCGGGTGGGACCTTATTCAGATGAATAAAGTCTTTAACTCACTGGCTTGAATGCCAGGGTTGGGTGCTGAGTCTCAGCAGATAGCTCTTAAATGTGTAGATCAGGAGAGCTTCTCATGAGGTCAAAATGATATAGGCCATCCTTTCCCCAGTTTGCCTTCCCTTTTGGTTGTTGGAAACTCTTCATGACTCAACCACTAACAAATGACCATAGAATAAACAAGGATGTCAGGCTCAACCCTCTCTCTGAAGGACACAGGACTTCTAGGACACAAAATTGGTTGGGTGTCCAGGGCCAGCCTCAGGGACTCAGATGTTATTGGGGTGCGGTGGGGTGAGTTGGTGACTGTCCCTGAAGAGAATTTCACGTTCCCCATTTTACACGTGACCTTGTGGGACCCGTTGGTCTGGGGCTCCATCCTGTTGTAAGATGTCCACACTCGGAGGAGGCCACAGTCACAGACAAGTTGATCCATTACGTGTCAGCTTGGGGTATGGACATCTGTGGCTTCCACACCGCTGGCTCTCCCCTGACTCTGCCTGGTTGGTCATCAGTGCCATTGAATGGAGGAATGACCAGCCATGGAAGGAATTCCTGAAGCCTGACATTCTTTAAATTCTCGACTTTTAGTTTTGCTGTGCATCCTTGTCTGTTTGCCTGGGGACAGCATCTTGTAGGGTTGAGAACCCACAGAGGGCCATCTTCGTATATGGTGTCAAGATTATACCACGCCCATGAGTGTCAACCAAACCACTTGTACTTTGTAAGTAACTAAAGTCAGGTTCAAGTATGCCTTCCAGACAGACGTGAGCATGGTGTCATCCTCCTGAAGATAAGATGAACATAGGTCACTCCCAAGAGTGTAGCCAGTCAGGATGAATTCTCCTTCAGGTCCCGTTTCCGCTGACAGCAGAGTGTAGCTGCATATGCACACAGCACCAGGACGGGGACTAAATAATTTATGTTGGATATACATAATTTCAGCATAGCGTTCATGTCTCTCACATTAAGGACACATTTGAGCAGTAGCATTAAAAATATATAAGCAATCATGAGTACTTGTCATCTGTCCCTAGAGGCAGAGAGTCTGGGATAGCTCGTCTTTTAAATCTAAGCTAGCTGTCCCCAAGATGTGCAGGGACCTCACGTGCCATCCAGTCTGAGAGGCACAGGGGGCTCAGGCTGGGCCGTCTCCCTCCTTCCTTCACTTCCTTCTATTATGAGGGGGATGTGATTCAAGGTGGGGGGGGTTCATATTTATGACTTACTCAGTAATGGTCTTCCAAATTAAAATGGCAGTTGGATTACCAAACTACAGTAATGTGTCACCTAGTCAACACTTTGCTTTGTAAAGAATTTCTTTTTAAGTTTGCAACAAAATTGAGCAGAGGATACAAAGATTCCTCATATACCCCTTGCCCTGACACTTGCTTAGACCCTCCAACTCTCAGCGTCCCCACCAAGACTCCATTTGTTAGGATAGATAAGTCCCATTGACACATTCTGTCACCCATGACCCTTTGTAGGTGCATAACTACTGTCATATATGGGTTCTGTGGGTTTATAGAAATGTCTGCTGGTGTGTACCATCACGATAGCACTGTGCAGAGTAATCAGAGCAATTTCCCTCTTAAAAAATCCCCTCTGCTCCTCCTCCTCCCTTCTCCTGACCCTGGTGCAGCTGAGATGTTTTCAGTGTCTCTAGAGCTCTAGAGCTTTTCCAGAACTTCATATCCTAGAATTGTGGCCATAGTATGTGGGTTTGGGTTTTTTTTTTCTCTTAGATTAGTTTTTTCCGCTTGAAGTTCTTTATTTCTCAGAATGTCCATCTCTTTATGCAGTGGAGTTGACTGGAGTTGACTCACGAGATGTGAGTCACCTAGTACAACCTACTTACACAGAACCCAGTTGTTTGGGGTCTGTGCACATTGTCTAGTTCACTCTCTTAACCACTTCCTGCAGTTGACAATCCAAGCTTTCCAGGAAACAGTGAAGGATATAGAGTGTTTTAAGACTAGCAAGAAAATTGGTATTTGTTAAAATGCTACCTCTCCTCCACAAAACACCTTCCCAGAAGTCTTGTCCTTATATTCAGATTTCTTATCATTTGAGTCACTGCTGCTGTGGATTAAATGGGGAGACTTCTATGTAGATCCACACTGACTTGTTAGGAGAGAAGACGATGAACCCAAGATTCATTAGCATCATGGTTAGGAAGGAAATAGAGAAATAGAGACTGGAAGAGGGAAGGCATGGAGAAAGGTCATATTGAGCTTGCTCTGTGCAGGGTAAAGTCAGACTCTGGGTGGGTACCTCAGGCCTTTGGAGACCAGGATCAGCTCATGGAGACAACTGAGCTCCCACAGCTATCCCGTCCCAGGTCTGGAGTCCCCCCTGCTCCCAGCAATCCCACTTCTGTGCCTTTCCTCAGGGGCTCCCCTCTGGAAATCCCCAGTTCCTCCAAGTTTTCAAGGGTCAGTTCAGCACACGGAGTCCTCCCTTCCTTCCTCCATCCATATCCGGTCAACAAATAAAGACTCCAGTTTATCACTGGCATATTAGGAATCCATGCAACGAATATTTTGCTGTGTGGGAAATTTGTGCACTGAAATAAAAAAATAGAGACATCCTTTCCTTCATGGAGGTAGCACCCATTCTGGTGGACTAGAGTAATTACTGTCAGTGTAGAGGCATAGATTTAAGGATAAAGCCTTCCTTTGTCTCTGCCGCTCATGTCCACATATTGCTCTGTACATCATCTGGACAGTTGCATATCAATTGTATTTGTATTTAATATCTTAGAGAATTATTTTCTGCACCTAAATGCAATATCCATCTAAACACAGAGAGACTCTTCCAAGAATGGGGTTCAGGATTAAACATCAAAACAATGTGGTTGTTGGTCTGTAACATTAAATGGGGCCTTGCCCTTGCTAGTGTGGACAAGTTCCAGTGTGTGGGGTAAGCCTGATGGGAGAGTCAGTTACACAGCGTGTCACCCTGGAACCAGTTTCTTAACTGGTCTTGACCCCACTTAAGGAGATGGCCAACAAGCTTCCCACTTAGTAGCATTTAGCTACAAAAAATAGGCTGTTCATTAAAAAATTTTTATTACTCTAAGGCTGTGGGTTACTTCAGATGGCGTATGACAGCCAGCTGTGTGGAAATCCCCTGAACAGTCGCTTAACACTTTTGGTCTTAGGATTTCTTTACATTTCTAAAACTCAAGATGGACTCCAAAACCCACTGTTTACATGGATTAGGCTATTGGTAATTACGGAATTTAGATATTGAACTAGAAATTCTGTAACATTTGCATTTAGTCATTCACCTAAAAGTAACAGCAATAGACACATTATGTGTTTTTTTAAAAAAATCACAATTGTTTTAGAAGAATGGCATTATTATTATGTTGTTGTTGTTGTTGTTGTGGATCTAATAGTCAGCAGGCTGGTTGCCACACGTGCTTCTGTATGCATCTGGTCTCCTGTGATGGTGTGTATGCAGCTTGTGGCCCTGGGAATCCCCTGTACACGTGTGGGAAGGGATATGTGACCATGTATCATGGCAACAGACTCCCCGGGGAAAAGACCTGGGACCCAGTGGACCCCAGTGGTTCCTGGGCCCACACTGAGCTATGGTGTTTAATGCCATTCCTGGCACTGGTCAGGGCAGGAGTTGACCGTGCAATGGCACACAGTTCATATCTCATTCAGCAGGCCTCTGGCCTGGCAGTGATTGGAGGAGGGTGGCTTCAAGCATCGACATCTCCATTCATTTGGGTTGCAGCTTTTCTCAGGGGTGCAGGTGGGGACAGCCGGGGGCAGCCTTGGTGAGGTAATTTGCATATGCCAAAGCCCTCAAAAAAGTTCGGGGTGCTCTCGTGTGTGAGGATGGAGGACATCCCCACAAATGTGGCACAGAGGTGGCTGGAACATTTTCTTAGGTGCAGTTTTTGGTACGCACTTGTACAACACGTGCACCGAGTGTGCCAGGCATACTAGACTCATTCTGATCACGTGTCAGTTAAACTCGTAATACTTTAAAAAGGCAGAACTTTCTTCATAGAAGCCTTAGGAAATGGGAACTCTTCATCCATCCCAGGGAAGGAGACAGTCCCTCAGCATTTGGCAAAGATGTCAGAGAAGACAGCCAGCAAAGAGACGCTGGCGTTCCATTCCCAGTCATTCCAGGTCTGCACGATGACTTTGGGATGACCTTCAGGACTCCGTGTGGAGCCTTACTGTCTCTCCTCTTGACCTGTGTGACCTGTGTTTTGCTTCCTCTCCCTTGCTGCCTGTTTCTGGTCCCCCACCCCCTTCTGCCCTGTGTCCTCATTGCCCACCTCTGACTTGCTCAGCCATTGCCAAGGCTTGGATGGCGATTCCCCCGGAATCTGTGGGTGGTCCTCTTACCTCCACAGGATGGCTCAGGCCTCACCTCCCTGAGGGCCAGGGGCCCACTCTGGGTGACACATCACCTGCGCTTCCCCTCCAGAGCCCCGCCCTCCCTACCTCTGACTTCCTTCCCCTCCTTGCCCATCTTCTTGACTTCAGACACCAGTTCAGGAGGTCGGTGTAGGCCTGGCATCTCAGAAGTTCCCAGGTGTTGTTGTGGCTGCTGTTCAGAGACCAGACTTCAGGCATCAAGTTCTAATATTCTCTGCAAATTCTTGACTTATTAAGGGGTCTTTGCTTTGTGTTTTTGTTTTGTGTTATTTTGCTTTGCTTTTGATCATCGCTGTCATCTCGATGCACCAGGAGTTTCTAGAGTGTAAGTATTTCTAGTACATTCTGTGAATTTCTAAGGAAGCCAGTGTACTCACAGGTAAGAGACCAGACCAGCCTTCCCACATGGCAAACTTAACCTCTCTGAATCCCTGACTCGGTGTCACTCCCTGTCACGTGGAGGGAGCAGTTTCTGAGATGATCATCTTGATCATAGTTGGTACCGAAGTCAGCATTTTAGGTGATCAGAGCAGCAGAAGCAAAGACATTTGCATTCTTGGTCGAGAAGATATGCTATGGGTTGTCCCTCAAAGGACACCATAGCGATGAGTACGCCCTCAGATTGTTCTGGAATGTATGAGTGGGGATTAGGCAACATCTTAAAAAGTGGTCATATAATGAAGCCAATATTTGAAAACTGCTCCTCTTCTGCCCTGGAATTTTCTCTCTTGTTCTCTGTTACTTGCACCTATGAGGCTCTGGGTTACTGGAGAAAAGAAGTGGATCCAACACAGCAGGTTATGAAACACCCCGTAGCACTAAACAGACCATACAAGGTGGTAGAGCTCAGGCCCCTGGAGGAGTCAGACCGGGTGAAGTGGTCTCCACTGAGGAAATCGGCCCAAGAGGGTTCTTGGGAGAAAAGTGACACACAGAAAAGGAAGAGATAAAGAAGAGGGCTGAGAAGCCAGGCGCCGGTGGCTCACGCCTATAATCCTAGGTACTCAGGAGGCTGAGACGTCCGGATCGCAGTTCCCAGCCAGCCCAGGCAGCAAAGTCCATGAGACTCCTATCTCCAATGAACTACTCACAAAAAGGCAGAAGTGGTGCTGTGGCACCAAGAGGCTCAGGGACAGCACCCAGACCCTGAATTCAAGCCCCAGGACTGGAAAAGATAGAAATAAAAATAAGCGGGCTGAGGCAGAGCGAGGGCAGAGTGTGGATGTTCCAGAAAAGTGTGTGACAGGGGACTGGCTGTGCGTAGCTCTGACGGGCTGGGAAGAGCTCACTGCTCGTTAAAGCAGAGTCAGAACCAGGCTGCAAGGTTTAAGGAGTGAGGGAAAATGGAAACTTATAGAGGAGTGTGATGTCTTCAAGTAACTGCAGTCATGCCTTGTTATCTGAGGGAGGTGGGACTAGCGTCCACTTTGGATACCCAAACCTGTAGAAGCACCCCCATCCTTCTATATTGAAGTGACCTCTAGATTGCATGTTATAGTTCATGTAAGAAAATAAACCTGGACATGTTTGTATGAGGGCAGTATTTTTTCCAAGTATTTTCAACTAGCTGTTACATCTAGGGATGCGGATAGAGAAGGAGAAGTTCAGGGTTGATGGTTGTCAATACTTTGGTCCCATGTACCACCAGCTACTGTCCCATACCTAATACCCAGACCCTCACCCTCACACCCTTCTATTTGCAAGCAGAAGATCAAGGTTTAAGGCACAGACACAAGTTGTAATTGAAGTGGGAGATCTTGGATCAATATTGGCTATTTTTACTGGATGGAAGCTGCAGATATGCATTACTGCAGGAATGCTACGTCAGCACTGCCTCCACTGATTCCAATGCGGCCTGTGTGAGCAGGGTAGCTCCAGTCTCACAGGCCGGGGCATGGGCCAGGGCTTTTGGTGGTCCAGAAGCTGGAGGGTTTAAAGTTGACAGCAACATAAGTGGTTTCCTGATTCCAGGGGCAGAGCACTTTGCATGTTTTTTCTTTTTTTCTTTTCTTTTTCTTTTTGGTACTAGGGCTTGAATTCAGGGCCTGCGTGCAGTCTCTGAGATTTTTTTTTTTTTTTGCTGAAGGCTGGTGCTCTACCACATGAGCCACAGGGCCACTCCAGTTTTTTTAGGTAGTTAATTGGAGACAAGAGTCTCACATATTTTTTTTTTCCTGCCTGCTTTAGCTTTGAACCGCAATCTTCAGATCTCAGTGTCACTGGATAGCTAGGATTACAGGCAGGAGCCACTGATACCTGGCCCTTTGTACCTTTTTTTTTTTTTTTTGGGTCCGGTCGTGGGGTCTGAACTCGGGCCTGGGTACTGTCCCTCAGCTCTTCAGCTCAAGGCTAGCACTCTACCACTTGAGCCATAGCGCCACTTCGGCTTTTTTTCTTTTTCTTTTTTGCTTATGTGGTGCTGAGGAATCGAACTCAGGGCCTCATGCATGCAAGGCAACCGCTCTACCACTGAGCCACCTTCCCAGCCCGCACCTTTTTTTTAAAGTACATCTGTGTCCACAAATAAACAGAGACGTATATACATTTGCTAGACTGGAAGACAAGGAATACAGATGAATCATTCTAGGTAAGTTTTTCTTTTATGTAAAGATAGCCCCAGCCTGCTTCTCATCTGTACACCTCTGTTGGTGAAGCAGTGTACAGCAGCTTCGAGCTTTAGAACCTTGCTCTTACCATCTGTAAAAGATGGCTAGATGTGGACGTGGGTGACTCTGTTTCCCCCAGCAAGGCAGGAAGAAATAAGTGAAGGGAAATAAGGGAAGTAAATGAAGGTGCCATCAGGGCACCTCTGAGGCATCCTTAAGGTTCCCTGCCACCATCTTGTTCTGCAGAATGGTCTGGATGTGAATGAATGAATCTACAGATCTTGAAGGAGCAGTTGGAACTTTCAAAGGAGATAAATGTACAGAGGCACTCAAGCCAGGCCCCCAGAGAGCCCCTGTTGGGTGTGATACATGTATGAGTAGTCTGGAATCATTGGGCAAGCTGACAGCCTAGAATTCAAATGCACTGGGCATTGAACTTGGCGCTCCCAGAGTCATAAAAGTCATGCCTCACTAGCAATTCATTTGCTGGGGCATGAAATCTGTTACACCCGATGGGGTCCAGCCTGGTGCTGCTCCCACTGCATCATGGGAAAAGGCATGAGCTCAGCCCGAAGCGTTCACGGTGGACGTTGGGCTTGACACCCTGAACGCATAGGCTCTTCCTGTGTAGCAGCCAGGGAAGATTTATGTGTTGGAAAATCTCCACAAAGTACAGGCTCAGCCACACACCCTGCGGAGGGAGGCGTCATCACTCACCACGCTGAAAGAAGCCTTAGCCTGGGGGTGGAATTAGATCCTCACAGTGGGTGATCGCTGGCCCTTTCCATCCTGAGTCTCAGTGTCTAAGAAGGAGAAAATGTCCACATTCATGTCTGCTTTTTACAGTGTGTGACTTGGACCAATAAGTATTTGGGGGTGGGGGGTAGAGAAGAAGAAAAAGGAGGAGGAGAAGAAGGGAGGTAGGAGGAAGGAAGAGAAGAAAGAAGATGCCTGAAACACCACTAAGCAAACAGAGGGAACTTCACCAAGTCCTCTTGTGCTAGAGGTGTAGTTTCTGCAGGACTTCTTATGGGAAGAACCGTGTTTTATCATTACTGGTGACCTTATGTACAGAGCATCCGCAGTGTGGCATGTGGATTGTCTCCTAACCGTATGTGAAGTCACAAAGCCAGCTGTGGGGTGCCCATGGACTTCCTGCCCTTAGCCCAAACGTTGTCCAAGAGGACACAGGAGCCTGTGGTTACCCAGGGTTTAACCCACACACGCAGAAACATTTCTATGGGTCCATACCTGGCAAGTTTCCTTCTTATCCACATATCTGAAGAAGGGTGAGCTTGTAGGCCAGTTGAGGCAGGGAAAGACTTTTGCTAGTTAAATAAACTAGATTTTACTTTGGTGTAAGAAAGGACTTAGGTGAGACACCAGTGGCTCACGCCTGTGATTCTAGCTACTCGGAAAGCTGAGATCTAAGAATTGAAGTTCGAAGCCAGCCTGGGCTGCAAAGACTGTGAGACTCTTGTCTTTAATTATCCAGAAAAAGACAGAAGCAGAGGTGTGGCTCAAGTGGTTGGCCAGCCTTGACCAGAAAAGCCAACCAAGAGCACAGGCCCCAAGTTTAAGTCCTAGTCCTAGCACACACGAAAAAAAGAAGGGATGTTAGAGAGCACCAAGATACCAGACCTGCAGTTAATAGGTGAAGGGACAGAAGCCTCCAGAGTAGAGGAGCACTGAGTGGCAGAGGGTGCCGGTGTTGCTGAGTGTCTTGCCAGTGCTGTGCTGCTGTTCTGAAGCGGCCCTTCACAGCTGGGTATCAAATCTGGCGTGACCTCGGTGGGGAAGGCCTACATCTGTATCTTTAAAATATCAAGGCTGCTCGGATGCCTTCCTCTCATGGGAAAGGTGGCGCTGGACGTTTGACGGCCCGAGCTCGATACCTGATGAGCCCGAGCTGAGCTGGGATCAGAACCGCGCCGCAGGCCGGCACATCTGCTGCCGCCAAGGTTTTCCATTGTGCCAGAACTTTCTCATGAATAAAATTCTTGGAATTTTATTGCAAACAGTGAATCCATGTGTCAGAGGTTCATGGTGGAGACCCGATCCAGATGTGTAGTCTGCTGTGATTTTAGTGCCTGGGTTTTTCCAGGCGGCCAGGCGTGGGCTAACCCCAAGCTCCCTCTGCAGATCGAGAGGCCCTGCCAGCCCTCCCTTGGGTTTAGATGACCGTCCTACCGTAGGGAAGATGGAAATGCTTTTGTCACCCCCAGGATCTGGGGGTGCTGTCCTGGGTAGCCCCTTCCCCTGAAAACCAGGACCTTTGGACTCTCCACCTGGCTCTGTAAGCTTCAAAGACAGGAAGGCTAGGGAAGCTGCCATAGATCTTCCTTGTGCAAGGGTATTGCACATGCACAAATATACACACACACACTTGGCAGTACGAGGGTGTGAACTCAAGGCCTTGAAATTCCTAGGCACCCATTCTATCCCTTGAGCCACATCTCCAACCCCTGTCTGGGTTTTGGTTATTCTTGAGATGAGGTCTCACTTTAGACTCAGGCCAGCCTGGACTGCAACCCTCCTCTGTGTTCTCCTGTGCTGGTGGGATAGCAAGCATGTATCATCCCAGTCAGTCATTGATTGAGATAGAGTCCCACAACCTGTCACCTGGGATGGCTTCGAAACACAATCTCCCTATCTCCGCCTTCCAAGTAGCCAAGATTACAGGCTTGAGCTGCTGCACCCGGTGAAAATATTGAGGAGGAGTTAAAGAGCAGCATGCATGATACATCCCAGAATACTTTTCTCAGGAGTGTGGAGAGTGTCTGCTAGGTGCTGGTTTAGACCAAATGGAGGCTTTTGTTTATGCACACTGTGCTTCCCCGAGTAATTCATTTTCAGCAGTGTCTACTGAGTTTCACTGCTGCATTCGTTCACCCAGAGGAGATGCTCTAGTTCCGGTCATTCTAAAGATACGGAAGGGAGGAAAAGTTCCTTCTAGAATGAGAAAGGAACAAGCGGACATCAAAAGGGAAGAATGTAGATTCTATGTATTATTTCACCAACATCTTCCCTGGTGAAGGTAAAGAACAGTAAAGAAAAGGTGAAATCCCTCTACAGTGCTCTTTTATATAAAAACGAAGATAAATGTGTATGTACATGCATGTGTATGTATATGTGTGTGTACATGCATGTGTGTGTAAGCCTGCATAAATGTATGTACATGCATATGTCTGAATACCATCCTAGGGCTCATTCTCTTAGCTCTGCATAGGACTGCACATTGTTAAACAGTTTGATACTGAAATGATAGCATATTGGAGAAATATGCCCTTTCGATGGACCTCATTTGCCTATATACATTTTTCCTTTGAGGTCAATCCAAGATGAGTTTTTTTGAAAGACTAAAATAGCAATGTGTTAAATGAGAAAAACATGAGTGCAAAGCTAGACACTGCATTTAACACATGACACCAGCATCTCCTCCTGAAGAATGAAGAAGAAAGGAAAGAATGTTCAGAAAGGACAAGAAGGAGCTCACCCAGCCCGATGAGGCATCCTTCACAATGGGAAGGCAAAAAGCCGCCGCACACCCAGAGTTGCCCAGAGTAGTCATTCTGCAGCCCCAGCCCCCTGTCTTGGCATTGGGTGGCAGGGTGAGGCTTTCTTCAGGTATGTTGTCTGCTTGTTTAGTTTATGCCGATTTTTTTCCTCCTCCAAATGTGGTTAGAAATTAGATTTTCTAGAAGCATCTAGTATATCGACTTTGCCTTAGCAAGAAACTAGAAACAACGGGGCTTAGGACAACCTCATCTATAGGTTTTTGATGCCATTGAGAGGCAGATATTCATTAAAGGTCCCTACAGTGGCACTGGAGCTGACATATTTATAAATTTCTATCTGCTCCATTTTTCTGTGTATGATTTATTAGGAGACAGGTATCTACCTACAATGAATACACCCTAATGCATGTCCCAGTTCTTTGGGCCTGAATAATTGGATTAACTGAAGGAAAGAGTGGGTCTGTTGGCATAAGCCATTACAGAAGAGGAAACTGAATGTATCTGAGACCTACTGCTGTGTAGCTCTTGGACTTGTGGAAGAGCGTGTGCCTTCCTTACTGGTTTCAAGAGACTCTGCTTGTTCTCTGCATCCTTCCTCCAGCCTGGATCCCGGGATGCTAAGGGTTATTACTCCCCCACCCCTTCTGCTAACTCTTCTCTCTACCTGCCTCTTCCTTCTAGATGGTTCCATTTCTGATCTAATGAGAGACAGGGTGCCAAAGAGCTCTTCCCAGTGAGCTCCTCTATCTGCCTTCCTGTTTCTCATGAGCCCCACATGGTGGCTGTGGCTAGTCCCAGGAAGCACAGTTCCATTCAGACATAAGCCCTGCTTCTGTCTCCCCCTCCCCAGACACGACTGCCCCGTTCTCAGCCTGTTTTCTTTTTTTTTATTGTGAAAATACTGTACAGAGGGGTTACAATACATGGGCAAGATAATGAGTGCATTTCTTATCAAGCATTGTAGCCTCCTCCTTTGTTTCCCCTTCCCATCCCTTCCCATCCCATCCTCCACCCCACTCTCCCCACCCAACACTCCCCCCACCAAAGTTGTAAAGTTCATTTTTGACATAACAACTTGTACATCTCATTGTTGCAATGGGTACACTTGTATCCCTATTTAAATGATTTGTTTTTTCCCTTCCCCTCCACAAATTTTAGTGACATCAAATACAGTGAAAGCAGGGGTTATACCTTGGGGGATCAGCCTGCTTTCTATCTATGACAAATGACCTTTATGGGACAATGGAGAGAATTACACAAACCTGAGATGCACAGGTGCCAGGCCATACCATCATTTTGTCAGCCACCAGGAAGAAAGGACAATGTCCAGTCACCTAGGGTGTGTGCACTCGAGGGGGCACACATGACAGGGCCCTCCAGCCACTCAAGTAGGGCTCAGGGCTGAACTCCACACAAAGCAACTTGGCTTCCTGAAAGGGGCTAGGAGATGGAAGTCTTTGATACCAGTGTAAGGAGTTAGTGCGCCAAAGTCAGCTTGGTGATGCAGGAGGGAAATGTAAGGGAGAATTTCATGCTGGTTGAAACAGGATGACAACTCACACAAGACAGGCAGGCCATCGGCGCAGGATGGCTCTGGCTTCTGGAGGTAGAGCTCTCCAACTGTTAGGACTGGTTTCTGGGCCAGCGGGGAGTAGGCAGGGAGGGTCCTACCTCTGGTCATCTTCCTAGCTTTGGGAAAGTGGGCGGGGCGAGGGGAACCATTTCTCTGAGAATGGTTCACTTGCTATAGTGAGAAGGAGAGCAGCAGATCCTGTGGGATTTTTCAACATTCACCCTCCCAGAGATCCAAGAAATCCAGTGATGGATTCCCTACGTTAACAATTCAGTATTCATCTGGACCTTAGGACTCACAAATTAGAAACAAATTTGGGCAGAGGTCCTGATTTTCTAGCTTTCGTTTGAAACCCAAGAAACAGCCTAACAAAACATTCCAATTAATCTGTCACAGGAAGGCCTTAGGTTTGCCGCATCTCTCACTGGAAACGTCAGTGTGCATACAAAGTGTGTTGGACTCTTCTTATTCTTCTGTTTTTGTGTTTTTTTTTAATCGAGTTATTTTTGGATGCTTTGTTACAGTCAGGATGAGTATGTTGAAAGCAGATGAGGTTGGTTTGGATTCCCTTGGGCGAACTGTCATCTTGGCGTCTTTGGCCTTTCAGGGGCTATTGGTCAATGATTGTCCTGTCACCAGGAATGGATGGAGGAACGGTCAGTCCTGACTCACTTTCTCTGATAAAGTCATAAACGGCAGTATTAATTCAGCAGTGCCTTTTGTTTGGGTCAGTGTGCTCAGAATGGACGTGTTTCTCACAAGATCATAAACACAGACTTGGGGACCTCCCCCATCATTACACTACCCAACTTTGCTGGGGCTACAGAAAAAGGAAAAAAAAGAAACACCCCCATACTGGCACAAACTAATATAAACTTCAAGTCTTTTTATAGTAATAGAGACATGGGCATATTAAATTATTATGCCACTTTTTTGCCAGGTTTTGACTGTTTTTGAATTCCATGTTTATAAAGCAAGCAAAGAGTTCCTAAGCTTGGCAGTTGCCTGGAAAGTTCAGAAAGAAGAATCTGTCTATGTTAACTAAAGGCAATTGCAGACACCTAGGCAGGTAGGCAGACAGGTCAAGAGGGAGGGAGGTAAAATGACCAGGGAGTAGAACAAGGGTACTGAGTCAAGGCTGAGAAGCCCTCCAAGGCCAAAGGTACAGCATCTGCCCTTTACTTGTTTGTCTCTGGAGTTCTCTGCTTTCCGTTTATCTCTCTCATAGATAACACTGTGTGTGTGTGTGTGTGTGTGTGTGTGTGTGTGTGTGTGTAAGAGAGAGAGAGAGAAAGAGAGAGGAACAGACAGAAAGAGACAGACAGAGACACAGAGAAGAAGAGAGAGACAGAGAGAAGCAGAGACCTAGAGAGCTGTGTTGGGTGCCATTGTTGAGTATTTGGGTCTGGTTTTCCACTCCACTGTTCACAGTACAGACTGTATTCCTCCCATTTTGAAGTGTTTGCTCTGAAGCCTCTCCACTTTTCTTTCTCCTCTTAGGAATCAAAGCCAGAGAATAGTTGCTTTTGATATTCTGAGTTCTATCACCTTTCTCATTTTTATGCTTTAATAACTTTGAGAAGAATGGTTAGAGAAAGGAAAAGACATGTGCCCTTCTTATCTATAGCATTTGTAACATTTTTCCCCTTTCCCTACATCAATCTCAATTAACTTTGGTTTCTTTCTTTCAAAAACCATGTGTTGAAATAATGCTTTGCCAGATGTGAGATCTCATTCCAACCAATTCTTCCTCAGCAAACACATACTTCGGCCTCATTTTAGTTGAATATTTTAGTTCTTTAAAAAAAATTCTTGCAATCATCTTCTACTTTTATTTAGTCATCCAGTGGCTTTGTTTGCAAGAATATCCTACTTTATCTTGGGCATATATGAATCATTTCAAGGTATTGCTTTTCTGTGGCTGTTGGAGCTCTTTTCTTTTTAATTTGTAATTTAAAAATTTGCCTGACTCTTATACATCACTTGTTTGTGCCAATTTCTGACACAAATCACACATTTATTCCTATTTCTTGTCACCGGGAAGCCAAATACAACATTACATAGTGTGTGATTTCCCGCCAGGCCCCACTTGAGTTCAGATCTACCGAAGGGTGGGGGCAGGTGGGGCAGCGGCTGGCCTGAGCGTAACTCGCAGTCTCCTTGGCTGTGGGAAGGGGATCTGCTCAGCACAGATTCTTCATTTTTATCTGCTTTTGTGCTGGTGCTGAGGCTTGAATTCAGGGCCTAGGTACTATCCCTTAGGCTTTTTTTTTTTTACTGCTCTACCACTTGAGCCACAACTCCACTTCTGACTTTTTGATGGCTAATTGGAGAGGAGAAGGAGGGAAGGAAGGAAGGAGGCTTCCATCTCAGACTCTGCTGCTGCTGGCCTGCTCTACTGACCCGGCTCTTGCTTGCTTACTCACAGAAGAAGGAGGTGCTCATCAAAACGTATTTCCCCAGGCCAGAGAACGTGAGAGGGCCTTGGCGAGTAGAGGAGGAGAAGGGGCTAATGGCAATGCTCTGCCTTCTCTTTCACCCTTCTTCTCATTCCCTGGTTGGGCATGGCCACTTCATGCAAAGTTAGGTTGAGTGCAGTGTTTCTGGGACCTGAGAGATAAGACTCTCAATGATTAAGTCCCAGGGACTTTCCCTCCCATCCTCCACTGCCCCCAAACTTCCATTTTCCAAAAAAGATTATCTGCTGTCCAACCACGATTTGCTTCTCATGAGTTGATGGTGACACCCAGGGGCCAGAGGATCAAAACAAACACAAGCTCCCACAGGTGGCTTTTTTATTCTTGTGTTTTCTGCTCTTGAAACCTCAAAGTAGGTTGTGTCCTTGCTCCATGGAATGTCGCACCATACATCATCTGAGTCGCTGAAATTTCCAAATCAGATTTGCCTTTGTTGCTCTAGTTGTAAAATATAAACATAGCCATAGGCTAACTACTCGTTTGATTTCAAACCACAGAACAACGATCCAACCATGACAAATTTCTATTTCTTCTCACAAAATCATGTCTAAGAGTGAAACTATTAATAGAAAGTCAAGAGGAAAAAAAAAGGAGAGAAGGGAAAAAAAGAGCTCTTCACTGATGGGGATGTTTTAAACATCTTGGTATTTGGGGACATCTGGAAAATTCACGGCTTTTTTTGGGCAGTGGGTTCATGTATCAATTTATCATCCAGATGTTCAGCATCATGGAAGTACCACTTCAAACTTAGTTTCAGCTTATAACGAAGAGTGGGAAAATCTATGTCATTGTATTTGTCCTTCAGCATTCTGTGTTCCCTCATTCCTCTTCCTTAGTATGTCCTGGGGTATGGCAGGGTTTTCATATGAATGTGCTAACCTTAACAAGTGTGTGTGTGTGTGTGTGTGTGTGTGTGTGTGTGTGTGTGTGTGTGTGTTGGCTGGTCCTGAGGCTTAAACTCAGGGACGGGGCACCGTCTCTGAGCTTTTGTCCTTGAAGCTAGTGCTCTACCACTTGAGCCACAGCTTCACTTCCAGCATTTTTGGTGCTTAGCAGGAGATTCAAGAGTCTCATGAAATTGGCTGCCTGGTCTGGCTTCGAACAGTGATCCTCAGATCTCAGCCTCCTGAGTAGCTAAGATTACAGGTGTGAGCTATCAGCAACTGGTTCCTTTGCCTTTTTTTTTTAATCTTCAAGACCATACTGTACCCTGTCTGCCTGAATTACAGATTACATTTGTCAAACAATGACACTTGCAACAGGCTGTCTTCTGAGGCCTTTGAAATCGGCTTCCTTGAGTAGAGATTAAAGTAGCTATTACGTGCCCAGCCACAGTCAAGCCTAGGAAGCATGAAACCTGTGTCCAAGGGTTGTAGGCTGGGCTGCTCCAGCGTGACAGGGTGGAGGGAAAAAAAAAACAGGGCATTGCTTTCTTCTGGAAAGTTGTAGATAGTTATGCAAAGTAGTTAAATTGTGGTCCCATCGGGAAGGACTCTGAGATCAGCATCTTTGGGAGACATGAGTCTCTGTGGATGCATCCTGAATCTCTGTGTATCTTTTGGCATCCAGGAAGCCTTATCCGTTGTGAGTGAGGACCAGTCATTATTTGAGTGTGCCTACGGAACGCCGCACCTGGCTAAGGCCGAGATGACAGCATCCTCCTGCAGCGATTATGGCCAGACCGCCAAGATGAGCCCACGTGTCCCCCAGCAGGACTGGCTGCCACAACCCCCAGCCAGGGTCACCATTAAGATGGAATGCAACCCCAGTCAGGTGAATGGCTCCAGGTAAGGAGACACCGGCCTTCTTCTCCCTGACCTCTGCTTTGTCATCCTTGGAGAAGACAAAATGGATGTTAGTTCCCCTCCCCCCCCCCGCCTTCACCCAAAGAAAAGGTTGTCTCAGCAAATGTGCGGGAACGTTGAACAAAGCTGAGAAATGTGTTCTCCAGGGCTTTGTGCTGAGGGAGAAGTTGTAAAAACCACAGTATATGTACCGAGAACTCTCTTTGAAGATGGAGGGAGCAATTCTGTTTCCCAGTCGCGAGAGCCGGGTGGGAGGGGAGCTCTGCCCACATATGTCAGGCGTCATCTCTGAGGTTTTATTGTCTGGGACACAATGCTGTCTTGTGTTTGTACCGGAGGGAGGGTGTCAGCTTATGGCCCGCCAGTGAAGCAGATGCCTACCCCCGTTTGACTTTGTGAAGAGATGCATTTGTATGCCTGCAGTCCACTCCACCACCGCCGGGGTCCTCTTCCTCTCCGTGCAGGTGACTTTCCTCTCATAACTTAGGCTCTGATATCTCTCGCAATCATGCTATCCTGGCTTCTTTGTGTGTGTGGGGGGGAGGGGAGGACGCTCCAGAAAATAGAGCCACCATGTAGAATGTACCAGTGCATCCTCAAATGCATAACGGTCACCAGCAGCCAGAAACATTTCATGACAGGTCCATCAGAAATGTGTATTAATGTACATTATAGTACATTGTCCTAATAGACTGGAGGGGGTGAAGAATATGACCCTCAACACAATGAGGGGGTATCTTCCTCTAAGCACTGTGGGATGTACTTTTCTACCAAAAGCCATACGAACAGTCCCCGGCCCACAGCCTGTGGAGCAGCCTGTGAGGTCAGCAAGGCCCCAGGCGAAGCCAGGGGATGTGAGAAGAGCTAGCCAAGGAGGCATTCTCTGGCTAAGTCAGAATCACCACTGCAGGGCGCTCTGAGCTTAGGGATTCAGACCGGGGCCCTGGAGTCCACACCCTGGGACTGTTAATAGCGTGCCTTCGTTACAGGAATGTGGAACCATCATATTTTATAAGTACTGGAAACCATGACATCACTGCTGGTGTGATATGGTGTGAACAGAGAAACTAAGTCACAAAGACTCAGAACTGCCAGCAGCAAAGCTGAGCGCCCACAAAGAAGAGGCCACCCTTTTGTGTGTGTGTGTGTGTGTGTGTGTGTGTGTTGTGTGTTATTGGCAGTATTGGGTTTGAATCAGAGCCTTGTACTTCTCAGGCAAGTGTCTTACCACAAAGGCCACAGCTTCGATTATTTTCCACATAAGTATTGTGGGTTTTTTCCCCCTGGCCACTCTCGGACTGTGACCCTTCCACATAGATAGGTGAGACCACAGGTATCAACTGCCATGACCAGATTAATGATTGAGATGGGTCTCACTAACTTTTGTCATAGACTGGCCTCAAACCATGGTCCTTTTGAGTAACTGGTTTTATAGGCGTGAAGCATCACACACAGCCACATCTCACTTTGTCTTGGAAGCAGGAATCACTGGTGCTCAAAGGTGCTATGGTAAGTCGAGGTCATCCGGTAAGAATTCAAGGCAGGTTGGTTTGAGTCTTAGAAAGAAAAGAATTCCTGGCATTTGAAAGGACCTTGGCAGGACAGGCAAACTTAGGCCTAGGCATAAGATTGTTTTGTTTTGGTGTCGGTCAGTACCTAGTTTTGAACTCGGGTCTTCACTCTTGCTCTACCACTTTTACCATACCTCCAGTCTGACTTTTTGCTTGTTATTTTGGGGCTGGGGCTCAGTGAACTTTTCTGTTCAGTGATCTTTTGGATCTCAGCCATCTGAGTAGCCAAAATTGCAGGTGTGAGTTACCAATACCTGGCTAGGAAATGAATCATTCTGGGCTTTTGCACTAATGCCTATCCATTTGATAAAATGTTTCTGTCCATCATGAATGGTATATATGTTCTGAGACTTATAAGAATCGAGTATAGTATTCTGCTCAGTGCAACTATTTTTTATGTTTTCTATAAAAAATATTGGACAACTTAGCCTGGGACTTTGAACTGCACAGATTCCTCTCCTAGCATAGTCATGGTACAAGCACACAGAGCAAGACATATTTCTAAAGCATTTGCTTTTGTGGAGGCTTATTTTTACCTACAGGAAATACAAGGTTTGTGTGTATATGTGTGTGTGAGAGAGAGAGAGAAAGAGAGAGAGAGAGAGAGAGAGAACTGAGAGAGGAGATAGGGGCTTTGTGGTGATTTCCACTGGCACCAAGCACAGAGCCCTGGGCCCTGGGCCCTGTTTAAGCCTCCAGCAGGGCCCAGCTGCAGGAAAGCTAGTGCACACGTAGCTGTGCTCAGCGTGGAGACAGAGTGAGGAGAGGGCTGCAAAATTGAAGTCCCTGCTCTCACTGCTGCTCCTCAATAGGAAAAACAAAGACAACCAGTGTCCTGCTTGCTGCAGCGCCCCCCTGGGAGCCCCAGACTGGCGGGCACTCAGCGGGCTGGCTGGCCCAAGGTGGCCTTTCCTGCCAGCAGAGGTTCTCAGGGTATCGGGACTGGGTATCGGGTAACCTGGAACCCTGGCTTCAGGCAGGTTCCTCACCCCGTGAATGGGGGACGCTGTAGCGACTGTGGTCTCTGTTGGGGAAGAGGCTGGTGTTGGACTGCGGGCCTCTTCCTGGGAAAGGACTTCTTTTTGGGGGGCTCTGGACAGTTCCCTGCAGAGGAACAATGGTACCCGCAAGCCTTTCCTGTCTCCACACTGCCAGCAGCCTCATAGCATGAACTTATTTTTTCTTTTTCCTTTTTTTCTTTGTTTCCCTTAGAGCTTAAGCTGAGGGCCTGGGTGTTGTACTTGAGCATATTTGCTCGAGGCTGATGCTCTACCACTTCACGAATACTCCTACTTCTGGCTTATTTTTGTGGTTAGTTGGAGATAAGAGCGTCACAGACTTCCCGGTGCGGGCTGCGTGCTTTCCCAGGCTGAGCCTTGGAGATGTGATGAGTTACCTGGGCTTTACCTGTCCAGGTCATGTGACTGGTCCCGCCTCATATCAGGAAATGAGAAGCTATGATGGCCCCTTGGAAAGCATGCTTGCTCAGGGTAAGGGGGTGATAGAAAAGAGGGCTTCACACAGGGGCTGTGCATCCAGCCATTCATAAATCCGTAGAGTGGCTGTGTGTGGAGTGGGCCGGTCATTCACCCGTTCGGCGACGTGGCCCCAGACACAGCGGCCTCAGTCAGTGCTCATGCGTGGGACCGTCCATCCTTTCAATAACATTTACTCACGGGGAGACCTGCAGTCCTTCACACCCGTCAGTAAAGACTCAAGCTAGAAGAAAAACCCAGATGTTCTTAGCACTGGGAGCTCACGGTCGACGCCTCATCTTCCCCAGTGGCCGAGGAGCCTTGCCCAGGGACTGAGCTCTTAGGGGTCATCAGGGTCCACATCAGGCTGTGCACAGCTCACTGTTTAATATCTGCAAGTGTGCCCAGGCCCTGGCCTCTCCATGCCCGTTTATTTTGACTCACTGGTGTTTGATGTCACACACATCTCACCTTTCCTGTGGCTATTGATGCAATCTCTTGAGCTGGTGACACAGCACGAATTGTCTTTGCTCCATTCTGCCTCAGGGCTCTTGCTTGGCTACCTTCTAGGCTGTGGGTGGCGCAGCACTGGGGACTTTCAAATGGTGGATTTTTTTCAGGCTGCTTTAGCACACATCCTCGGGAATGAGCGGCTTTCGATCAGAGCGTCGTGTTTCCTGGTTCTAGAGGCTGAGAAGGGCAGCTTCCTGGTTCACAGAGGGTGACTGCCTGCTGTCCTCACCTGTTGGGAAGGACCCCAAGTGTTTACCCCACGGTGAAGCCTGCACTCTCAGCCTCACTCCCCACAACGGCCCATCGCTAGCTGCCACCCTAGTAGAGCTGGGGCTTCACTCTGAATTCTGGAAGGGAGATAGCTGCCCAAATGAAGTCAGTTACTAATGGCTCAAATGACTTGTAGGCTGTGGGTCTTTGTGGGGGACAGTTCATTGTGCTGCACAACGATGACACGGGTGGGGAGAAGGGAAGGGTGGGAAGGGACAAAAAGGCTCAGCTTCTGTCTGCCTTTCTCAAAGAGGCTTTTTCCTAATCCCTTCTCTGCACTCTACTGTCTTTACTCACTTAAGTCAATGCATGGCTGCCATTTTGTAGAAGAGGAGAGCAGGGCGCCATTTTGTAGAAGAGGAGAATGGTTGCATCCCTGTTTTGACACAAATGACTCCTGTGGGGTGGCCCTGGGTGCTGTCAGTGGGGACGAGGGGCCGCTTTTCCACCTTGAAAGTGAAATGATTTCACTTAGGATTTATAGCACCCATTATGTCCCCCTACCCGTAGTTTTCAAGATGTAAATACCACATGAACTTGCTGATAGCCATTTTTGGCTGTACAGAGAACTATATACTTAAACAATGAGACATTCTCTGCTCAAGGTGGAAGCCTCTTACAGGGACAGAGAATTAACTGTCGGGGGTGTCAGTGGTACCTTTTTAATTAATCTTGTTGTTTTCAACTGCTTCAGAGAAGGGGGAAGGAAGGGACAGGGCAGTTGGGAAGAGGCAGAAATTCCAGGTGTAAGGGAGAATATTTAGTCAGGGTAAAAATAACACACAGCTGTGAAGATAAACACCCACGGTGTCGGTTTGAGCCCAGAGTTCTACATGAATCACTGCCCAGCCCCGCCCGCCCCCAGCCCTCCCACCAGTGGGGTCTGAAGCAGCTTTTCCACCGCCTCTGATTCAGAAATAAAACAGACCCACAAATTACCCTGGAGCTCTCCAACAATCTCCTACTTGTCTAGGGTCCTAAAAATACCTTTTGTGGTGACTTACTGCCATTCACGCTGTGAAGCTTGATTAGAAGTTCGTTTAGTCGATTAGGGCTAAGTACAGGCTTTTTGGATCCCGTGAAGAAAAAGCCCTGAGGAGGGATGGCTGGCGGTGAGTCTAGAGCTAAGCCTGGAGCACAGGTCCCCAGCCAGGCCCAGTTTTCTAGCCTACCTGACCTTGCCTCTTAGGGCAGAACCTCTCTGCACTTTCCATGTAAACTCATTACCGAGTTCTTCTGCCTTGATAGCCTAGTCAGCCTCAAAGAACATTCAAGAAGACAAGGGTATTCTAATAAACAAATAAACTGAATGCCGGATAGTGTAATCATTCAAGTCCTTCTATCTAAATATTTACTGTGGAACAATTGCAAACACACATACACACAGAGATGTCATCACACACAATCTCATGAGCTCACACACATGCTCCTGAACACCCACACACACAGGCTCACATGCCCGCATACGTGCTCACACACATGAGTCCATGTGTTCCTGTCACTCATGTGCACATGAGCAGCAACATGCTGCTCTGTTCATTTGTATACTGCGGTTTGTGAAGAAGGGGAGCTTTGAGAGGGGCCGAGGTCAACCAAGGTCAGCCATGGCACCTTCGTTCCTGGAGGAGGGGTTCCCTGCTGCATCACGGAAGCAGGCATGGAGGGAATTCACTCACAGCCTCGTTCACTCACTCACCCATTTGAAAGACACTTAACACTCTCCTAGAGCTGGTGACACAGCAGGTGTCTGGCTTCCAGGGCAGACACACTGACCCTGTAGACAGAGGAAACAGCTAAAGCCCAGGCCCCAGGTGGAGAACAGCAGGGAGGATTTGGAAGCTGGCTTCTCAGGGGAGAGCATGTGAAGACAATGACACCAGATGAGTCTCCAGCCGCAGAGAGATGCCACATGCCTGCTTGTAAACAAAGGAATGAGAAATGGGTAGAGGAGTTGGGTTTATGCAAGGGCACTGGGAGCCAAGGTTGGACATGGCCAGTTCAGGCCTGATCCGAGAAGAGACCTGTGGTAGATGCACAAGGGCGCTTTGCAGACACGGTGAGAATGTCCAGCAGAAGCAGGGTGTGTCTCCAGGCACAGAAGCACAGGGAGGAGGCTGGATGGACAGGCAGGTAGGTGTTTGTTAGGATCCCTCAGCTGGCCGTCAGTCCCTCACAGTAGCCACATTGATTTCCCAAGTTCTTTTTCGACTCACCTTGAACTTTCTCTAGGGCCTGAGCTCACCGGTGGTTCTGAAGGGAGGGTGAACGCAGGTTGAATGTAGCCAGAGAGCTCAGGGCTGTATTTGGTGGCATTTGTGAATAAATGAGAGCCATTGTCATCCACAGGGGTAGGGATAAAGGTGAGACTCAATGCAAGCCTGAGGTCCCGCGTGAGTCAAGCGCATGGCTATGGCTCTGCATTTCTCTGGTGGCCCTTTCTGTGAGAGTTCACCTCACCATGAGCAGACTCCCACGTGAGAAAACAGGTGGTAGATGCCAACTTTATTTTATTCTCCAAAGACCTAAGATCTCACTTTATCTTTCTTAGTATATTTTCAAAGGCTCATTACAGAGTTTTGTTTTGTTTTGTTGAGATAAACAAGGAAACAACTAAATAAGCCTTTCTGTCTTGAGCTGTGTTCTGTCTTTTGTCCGGGTTCTAGATCCTCTCCTTCGGAGCCCAGGGGCCAGAGCTTCCAGGCTGATCTCCTGCCAGGCCTTGGCTGGCTAGCCATCTAGAACAGGAACCAGGCTCGGCCCCTCGGGGAGTTGGGAGAAGTACATGACATTTAACTGAAAATTCAGGTGGCTGACAATTTTGTTTGTTTTTGTACCATTCCTGGGTGCTGTCCCTTGAGCTTTTTTCGCTCAGGGTTACTGGCTCTACCACTTGAGCTATACTTCCACTTCTGGCTTTTTGGTGTTTAATTAGAGATAAGAATCTCACCAACTTTTCTGCCTGGGCTAGTTGTGAGCCATGATCCTCAGATCGCAGCCTCCTCAGGACCTAGGATTTTAGGCATGAGCTACTGGCACCTGGCCAGATAACCGATTAAAAACCAATCAACAAACAAACATCACAACTCATTTCTATGTTCAAACAAACACTGCCATCTTCAGAGTTCCCTGGGAGCTCTGTCTTGTGGGGATGTGGTCACCCAACTCTGCTCACAATGGGAGCAGTCCCCAGACTGTCCCCAGAGCCTGTGAGCCTATCGCTTGGAAAATCCCACTTTGTAATTGAAGGATCAACCAACCACGTTTCAGATCCTGTGAAAGACGCTGGCCATGTGTCTCTACCCCATGAGGCCATAGAAGGTGGTTACGACCTCAGATGGAAGACCTCAGCTGTCCGTCTCAGTCTGGTGTTCCTGAAGCTGCTAACCTTGCTCAGCTTCCTCTGAAAGCATTGTGCTGCTTCATATAGCTGGACTTCATTTGATGGCAGGATGCACACCAAGCAATGTGTGAACATGGTGCAGTTCTTCCAAGTCCAGTCTTATCATGTGACATGGTAGACTCCAGGACCACAGGTAGATAGGCTCCATCCTGGACAGAAATGACCTGTTGGAGTGCGTGACTCAGTTTTCTTCCTGGAGCTATGTGAACTGATTGAATTGATAACAGCAGTTCAAATTTAGCATATTGCTTGGTACTTGTACTTGCTTTGTATTTTTATTATAATTAAATACTTGAAGAGAGTTTGGAGCCCACCTTACACCGCGAAAACAAGCTCTCATTCTACACAAATCAATGCCTGAGATACTGAGGGACACAAGTGTGAGACTATTAAATTGGGCAGATTTCAGTGTAAAAATCTAGTGATCAGGGAACTATGGAAGCTAGAGGAATATTTAACTGTGTCTCTCTAGGTTTTTTTTTCATGTTTTAAATCCTTCATTAAATATACATTTTGTCCCTGACTTGTGCGACTGGTCAGGTCTTTTCCAGAAGCAGTCATGACAAATAGCTGTGTAGAAGGCGGGCTATGGCGCACCCACTCTGTGGTCCTGCGCACAGAGAGCCCTGGTGTGTCAGGACACCCAGCTTTGTTACCCAGCAGAATCTTCTAGATCCGCTAGGAGGCGCTGTGGAGGATTTTACTCATTGTGTCTCCTGGTTGTCCCCATGAGATGCTTTACAGACATTTCTCCCAAGTCTCAGCCCGGGAGACTTTGTATCGGACCCAGAGCTCCTTTGTGTTTATTTTGTTGACACAACTGGACTTGAACCTTGCGACATTGTGGCAAAATCACTACCTGTGTTACATCAGCCTGCAAGGCTCACAGAGAAATTGGTGCTTATGGACTAGAAATATCCGGTTAGTGGGGCTACTTTTTCATCCCTTGATTGCTTTTGCTTTTTTTCATGCATTAATAGTCTACTAATTATTCATGTTATCATTTTTACATGTGCATTTTATAATCCACTTCAGGTGTCCATGCCATCATTTGAGGATGAGCGGAAAATGGAAAATATCCAAAGTCACCCACCACACATGCATACACATCTACCTCTAGCGAGCTAACCACCTGTTCGTGCAACTTTATTTCTGGGACTTGGAAATTGGGGTTTCCCCAGACCTGATATCGTGGCTGTTTTAGGCTTGGCAACATATCTTCCTTCTTGCCTTAATTTAAACTCAGTGCAGTTTCCAGTCCGTCCGGCATTCCTTGCCACGTTCCTTTACTGTTCATTCTACGTGGCAATGTGTTCAAAACTCAGCACTCGGGAACTCAAGTCATTGGGACTTAGTGCCCCAGTTGCTGCAGTGATGAATTCACCACTTGACAAAGCCAATTGAACTGTGCCCAACACTCCTTCTTTCTCATCCATGCTTTCTACATTGTCTGGACTGAGTACAGCTATGCTGCAATGCCACAGAAGAGTAAGATTTCTGAAGAACCCGAACTCCTCATGTTGTGGGTTCCCAGGGATTGTCAGGCTGACAGGGAGTGGGGTATGGCATTGGGATGCCCAGTTATTGCACAGTTCCATCTCAGACATCTTCATCTTGGGCCAGCCTTCCTCGTCTGTGCTAGCCGCACCATCTGTGGAGTTTATTGCAAGTGGGGTAGAGAGAAGCTTCTGTTTGCTGCCCCTCTTGCTTCTTGCTGGGGCCACGCAATGTATGGGATGGCTCAGAGCAATTGCTCACACTTAGCCATGTGGCCGTGAGAAAGTGGTTACGATGTTGGGGCTTTTGTATATCTGTCCTTGAGGGACAGACAGCAGCTCTGTGAGCCAGAGATTGTACTGTGCTCATTTGCAATAAAGGAAATTGTGCTCCAAATAACAACACAAGCATTTTTTGTGTGGGTCAAGTGATTGTCCACTTGGCAAGTGTGCCAGGAGCAGCCATAGAGGTTACCTGCTGCCTGGTGCACACACAAGCACCAAGAATACATAAACAGATTCCCTGCAGGGCACCGGTGGCGCACACCTGTCACCCTAGTTACTCAGAGGCTGAGATATGAGGATCATGATTTGAAGCCAGCCTGGGCAGGAAAGCCTATGAGAGTCTTATTTCCAATTGACCACCAGAAAACGAGAAGTGGAAATGTGGCTCAAAGTGGTAGAGCTCTAGTCTTGAGCAAAAGAAGCTCAGGGACAGCATTCAGGCCTGGAGTCCCAACTCCACGACCCACAAAATAAATAAATGAGCAGACGCCCTTTACTATGATGTGTGAAAAGCTCTGCGATGGAGATGCAGATCTGATCTGGATCGCCAAGTGGAACCCGTGGCTCTGTGCGCCAGGCAGTGCTTGGGATTGGTACCATGGCTGCCGCCAGCAGGCAGTTCCTCTCTGGGCACCTGTCGTGATGACTGATGACGCCAGCCCTTGCTGTAAAGGGGCGGTGTGCCCGTGTGCCGCAGCGAAGCAGGGCCTGCATAGGTTCATGCTACTATTTGTCATGAAAGTCCCTAAGGAAATTAACAAGGGAAAATACACATGAAAAGGGAACAGCTTTAGGGTCACCACTCTTGGTCCGATACCTGCTTTGGGTCCAGCATTGCACTGATTCGCTAGGGGCCGCCCTTTCCAATTTGAGGGCTGGAGATTCCTTAGCATTATTTAAAACTGTGTGGGTCCATGCTATCTTCTCCGCAAACTCAAACTAAACATGGTGGGAATCACTGTTTCTTTCAACTGCCTTAAAGCAAGTCTGATGATCTCACGTTGCTCTTTTCAATATAAACTATGGATCATCTTTAATATAGGAACAAAGGTTTACTTCAAGCTTAAGCCTCTATTTTCTATATTTGCACATAATTTTGGTAAGCTCTGGAAAAATTCATTTTAACAGATGATCATATCCAGATTTAATGAGGAATCTCTTTCAATGCCAAAGGAGAACTCCTGTGATCCATGCCTAGAATTCTTAGATAAAGAAAATGATGCTATTTAAGAAGTTAAAGAAAATATCTAGGCACAGTAGCTCATATCTGTAATCCCAGCTGTTTAGGATGGAGAATAGGAAGGTTACTATTAGAGGCCAGCCTGGGCAAAAGTTTTTAAGACCCCAGCTCAACCAATAAAAAGCATGTAGCATATACCACATAACAGCTCCGTGCCAAGTTAAATAGGAAGGTCTCAGTCCAGGACAGCCTGGACATAATGGGAGACTGTATTTAAAAAATAGTGTAAGTACAAAGGCCGTAGATATAGCTGAAGTGGTAGAGTGCCTGCCGTAGAAGAAGCCCAAAGCCCTGAGTTCAAGATCCAGCCACGAGGGAAAAAAAAGGAAATGAAAGGAAGAATTGTTCTGAAGTTTCTGGAACCCCCAGTACCTGTTGCTTCCTTCAGGCTAGATTTTCTCTGACCTTTAACATTCAGACGATGAATTTTGTCTTGTTGGAGAAGAGAGGAGATAGTGCCTGTCTGGTATACAGCAGGCCCTTCGCGGCTGAGTGAATGATTAAACGTAGAGCTGATCAGTTATTCCCAGTACGTGGGTACCCTTAATCCATCTAAGATCCCTTCCTAAAGAACCAAACCCCAGTCTCTCTTCCACAGAAGACACAGAAACACCAGAACAGTTCGCACTTCATTCACTGGTGGAATTTTCCAGAGGAACTGGAAACTAAGTCTCAAGTGAAGATATTCTGTGTTTTGATATTAGGATGGGCCTGTTAGAGATAAATGTTTTCAGCCAGGAAAAAAAGCATCAGGAGGAAACCATGCATGTGTAGGAAGGCAGCAGTGGAAATGGACAGGGTCTACTCCATGGGAACTCAGTTATTATTTTTAAAAGTCCTTCATCCTGGCAGTGCACGGAGGACCCTGTTTGGGCATGCATCAGACAGGGCTGTGTATCCCCAGGCCCAGAGCAGGGCCTTGGTCCTGTGCAGCCCTGGCCAGAACCTCTCTCCACACCTGACCACCGCCCTCTTCTGTTTCAATACTGAGCTTCCTCCATGGATCTCAAACCACTGGCAAATGATCCTGAGAAGGAGCTGGCATTTCAGAGTGCCCAGATGCTAAAGCAAAACAAAACCAAACTTCCCAGGCCCATCCCACTTCAGCTCTGTCTCGCTGGGAGAGTGTCCTCTCGCTTCACAGGGCTTTAACCTCCTCAGACTCGAAGGCCAAGTCTATAGCTCTGTGGTTCCGTGGATCGACCACAGAACGTTGATTCACCCTTGGAGTACAATTCAAACTTTAACCTTGGGATAGAAATCTGCAGACATAGTGAAATCCAGACAAATGAATGGCCACAGATCCCCAAGAGAATGAAAATGATTAATGTGAGATAGATCTCCAGAGGCATTTTCAGAGATCCATCGTAGAAGTGGACCCGCTCTGCCATGGTGGTCGAGGGGCGCCATCTGGGGGCTACCGGGCCGGGTGTGCACTAAGGATCTGTGTGTTAACCACTTCAGAAGGCCTCTACATATGTCTTTGCTTTCTTATTATAGTTGGTTTCTTAGGAGGTCTGATCTCACCTTGCCCTACAGCTTTCAAATACTACTTTTTTTTTTTGGTCGATTCTGGGGCTTGAACCCTGGGCCCGGGCGCTGTACCTCAGCTCTATAGCTCAGGGAGAGTGCTCTACCACTTGAGCCACAGTGCCGCTTCCAGTTTTCTGCCTGGGTTGACTTTGAACTGCAATCCTCAGATCTCAGCCTCCTCAGTAACTAGGATGACAGGGGTAAGCTACAGGCACCCAGCTCCAATATTACTTAAGGTTTTCTTTACTTTTTGTCTCTTTCTATCAAGATTTGCTTGTCTTGCTCTAAATCGCAATGGCTGCTTTACTAATAATAACCCTGGTGGTTGCCCCAGTCAGGCGCTAGACCCTCCCTGCATCTGCCCAGCTGTTCTCCTGTTACCTTCTGGGGTCCTCACTCTGCTGGGTGCTGCTCTGATGCTGCCTCCTTCAGCTCGGACCCCACCCCTCCCTCCTGCCTACATCTCAACTTGAACTACCCTGAGCCTTTGGAGCTCCAGATCCTGTGATTGGCCATAGATAGGTGAAATCCAGCCCCCGGATTTCGCTCTGCATTTTTAAGGGGAGCGTCATTTGAGACAGAACCTTGTTAGGCAGTGAGTGGCCCCAGGGCCAGCCCTCAGCATCTGTCCACCAGACCTGTCACTGTCACACAGTGAGAGCCCACAGCTTCTCCTTGAAGGGGTTTCGTCAGCTGACACCGAGGGAGTTCACCCCTGGCAGCATTAGAAGGCGCTGGCTGAGGACACAGAATCCAGACGATGACATCTGTGCCCCTCAGCACCTCATCCCCAGCTTGCATGTGCTCAGTGCTTCTTCTGAGGGTGCCAGGCTGTACCACTTAGTCTGCACAGGCAGACAGGGCATGAGCAGCAGGGGTTCATTTCTTGGGGTTCTGAAGGCTGGAAATCTAAGGTCAAGGGGCTAGCAAGATCTGTGGCTGAGGAGAGGCTCTTACAAATGACTGAGAGATAAGATGAGAGAGAGAGAGGAGAGAGAGACAGAGAGCAGGGACTCTGTTCTCATAAGGGTACTAACACCACATGGAACACCCCCCCTCCCTCCACACCTAACCCTGTCTCCCTCCCCAAGCTGTT
The DNA here is from genome assembly GCF_000151885.1 of Dipodomys ordii. NCBI lineage: Eukaryota > Metazoa > Chordata > Mammalia > Rodentia > Heteromyidae > Dipodomys > Dipodomys ordii. The sequence continues at coordinate 47,511 of NW_012267320.1, forward strand.
TTCCAATACCACCCATCACACTTAGGAGTTCATCCCTATGCATTCATATGGACAGATCATGCACTGTACTCACGCCCTGGTGCACCTCTCTCTCTTCTTCCTTCCCCTGTCTCTTCTACCATGTTCTCATGAGACCACTGGGCTGTGCTCATTGGCTGCCATAGTAACGGAAGAATCTGTGTTGCCCCCCTCAGGAGCTCCCCCGATGAATGCAGTGTGGCCAAAGGTGGGAAGATGGTGGGCAGTCCGGACGCGGTGGGGATGAGCTACGGCAGCTACATGGAGGAGAAGCACATGGCACCCCCCAACATGACCACGAATGAGCGCCGGGTGATCGTACCAGCAGGTCAGTTGCACACGGGCTCCTCTCCTGTTCCCAGAGAGCATCCCCGAAGGGTGGCCTGGGTGTCACAGTCCTGAGCTCTGCCCCACCCGCCTGAGATCCTGGTCACCCCTCTGGGGCCAGCCTGGCGGCCACAGAGTTCACCCGCGTGGGGTGAGCATTCACTCATCTCCCTGGAGTGAGAAAAATAAGGACAAACGCACATACACCCGTGTGCATTCAATTTTCAGAACATCTGGGAGAGCAATGCACGGCTGTCAACTCTGTTTTGACTGAGAAGAATAAATACACATTAAATAAATAATAAATGGAGAGAGGGAAGAGAGAAAATGTTCAGGTAAACACATACACAGTCATGCATGCACACACAAATACACATATATACACACTATACACATGCACACACACATATACAATTGTCTATGAGCAGTGTCTTTTTCATGGGGGAAATTCTTTTCCTCTGAGATTATTTCTGTCATGCCGTCCATACACCTTGATATCACCCATATCCTTTGGATAAATTGCACAAGCTATGTAACACTTGACTTTTGAACCAGGGTATTGGGATGTAGCCCATAGAAAGTTGGGGAATACGCACACCTGTGTGCAAGGTACATCTCCCTCTCATCTCATTTGCCATTGGAGTCTTTCTGTGTATTATTCATCTAGCCTAAAGTGGATTCTGCTTTTGTACAGCCTCACAGAGTGCACCTTGCCTCATAAAGTATGTAGAACAAAAGAACTGAGATTTACAGGGATGAGGCAAAGAACCAATTGAGTCAAGCCAGAGGCCGCTCACTCTTGCACATGTGGGCTGCAGTCAGTGCGGATTGGAGACGGCTGCGTGCATGGGCGTGAGCCGGGCCTCGCAAGCAGCCAGACCTCTCTCTCCTGTGTCCTCCTTCTGTTGCTTCACACCATGCAGGCAGTTATTCAGTTAGTCATGTTGCCAAGAGAGCTAGTTGTGGCTGATTTTGCAAGTTGTTCATCTTTCAGTTATTGGCCAAGCTTCAGGTGTGTGTTCACACACACACACACACACACACACACACACACATTACACAATCAGGTGGTGCTATCAGCTGCCGTGTCTGTCCCTTCAGCTCTAGCATGAAGACCCCTGCTCCTCAGCTATGCGTGCTTGGCAGTAGACCACTGCACATGCACACGTGCACACACACACAACACAAATACAGGATTCTCTGAGTGTTCCCAGAGCTCCTGTTCATTAGACACAGATTATAAAACAGCTGAATGAAATTAAATCAAACCATGAAGTTTTCCATAGCAGTTGCTCTATTCGTGTATCCGTGAACCATGCCCTGGGCATCGGAATGGCCCAGATACAGTAAAGATGAACATACAGATGGAGAGGGAAAGAAACAGAGGAGTGGGGCAATGTCTGGGTCAGAATACTTGGAAGTCCTTTAGTTTCAAAGCACGGTTGCAACAGCCTTGGTTTTGAGACTATCATCTTCGATTCAGGATGCCTTGCTTTCATAAATACTGCCTTGTTGATTGGCAACTCCTTTGTACAGCTACTTAAAGATAATTTTTAAAAAACCATAAGAGACCCCTAAACTGTACCTAATGAATGAATGAATGTATCAGTGTCCACATGTATGTATGCAAGCATGTCTGGGCCAACATGCATGTGTGCACACACACATGCATGTGTATGTGTATATGCATGTATGTATGCATACTTGCATGTAGCACTTTGATTTATTTACTGCCTCTGATTTCAGAATGAATTTAAAGAAAGTCCACACAAATATACATGAATGAGAAAGGAAGGATCGTGAGAAAGGCAGAGTCTACTTTAGAATAGACGAGTAAGTTGCATGGATGACAGTAAGACTTGAATGGCACTGAGACCGGAGGGAGATGTCCCCCGCACACAGGGGTGTGTATTCCCCAAGTTGCTGTGGGCTACACCCCAATACACTGGTCCAAAATTCACTGTATTGTAAGGGGACATTTCACTTATTACCCCCAACCTAGTGACCATTTCATTGCTGTGCAGGCCACGTTAGCATGCTCAGAGCGCTGACATGAGCCCACAGCAGAGCCCTGTCCTGTAATACTACTTTATAATAGAGTATTAGGCAGCTCATGCAGTTTATCCAATGCTGCCTTGCACTGACGGTAGACATGATGCTTGTTCCGTGTCACCTGTCCCAGAACACGGCAGCCCCTCACTTCCAGCTGGAGTCCGTTCTGAACTCCATTGTGACCATTGATGTGAAGAATGCCAGGCCTGTGTCTGGTTTGGTCGACTCTTGCCCAGAGCCACCTTTGCCACCTTTGCCTTGGTGGTGCTCAGGACTCCATCTTTCACATTTCCCGCTCTGCCTAGAATGCAGCCATGTTTAGAAACCATGGGAGCCCGTCTCACGATGGCAGTAGAACGTTCTACACAACCTAAGTGTCTTGGAGTGTCACAAATGCCTGCCCTCAGGGCAGTGTTCTTGTGATGGGCGTGCCTCTGTGCTTGCTGGAAGCTTCTGGAATCTCTTGTGGCTTTTGAGCTCTTGCCAGTGTGCTGGTGGTCATGCTCACGAAGCAGGCTCACAAAGAGGAAGGCATAATTCATCTACCTTTCTTAAAAGTTGCATTTGCTGAACAAATGCAACCAGACCTCAGGGTGAGCAGCTAGTACCATTTAGTGTCTCATTCCTCAAAATGAACACTGAAGTGTCAAGCTTTCCAGACAGCTCTTTCTTTCTGCACGCGTGCTTTTTATTTTCAAGACAGCCCACTCTGAACACAGCTCCTGTGAGGGGCCCCATTCATCTCTCCACATGCTTCTTCTCCAGCCACTCACTGAATTCTTTTACTATATCCCGGTTGCCAGGAATAAAACCTCCTCTGACCTGCGGTCTTGCTTTCTCTGCCTCCCAGTGCTCATGGCTGAACCTTTTTGAATTGGATCTTATGCAGCTCCTCTGAGCTGGGTCCCTTCTACTCAGTCTATGAAGTGTCCATGGAGCATTGGTTACCATATGTCTCTCGCCTAGGAGATGGCCAGGCCTGGCAGAGGTAGATCAGATCCTCTGCAGCAACTATGGAATTAGTGACAACTGGACAGTGCGTGATTAGGAGCTCAAAACTGAGCGACTCAAACCCATATTCCAGAATATCTGAGGGAGGTGGTCATAGAGACAGGATGGCTCACGAAGAGCTTCATTTATGTCTGCCATGCTCTGGTTTCTCAGTCCCTTGGCACCCTCCCATTTTCCTCTGTTGTGTCCTGTCCTGTGGGTCCATCAAATCACATGGCTGTGCTCCTGTCCTTCACGTCCACAGCCCGGGGTCTTCATCAAGCTGTCCCTGCGGCCGGACAGCCTGCTTCCTTCCTTGCCCACAGGTTCTGCTCATTCTTCAAGACATCTTTGAGATTCACCTGATCTACAACTCACACTTAATTAGTCCTCTGGCAGATTAATCTCTTCTCTTGAGACAAGTTACGATTTCTTTCTTTATACTTTATTTTCTTTCATGTTCTATTTTCTGAAGCATCCGCCTGTTTCATTAGGTAGAGATACTCCATTTCACTTCCCAGAGGATTCAAGATGCCTTAAGAATTCAGCTACTAACATCCATGTGACCCAAACTACAGATCAGATACAGATCAGCACGTAAAAGCTGTTGAAAATACGTATGGACACCCAAGAGCGTGTGAAGAAAGAATCAGGTCATTTTGACCACAGGTGTACCCATGAGGCTGGGTTAAGTTTCTGTGATAGCGTAGAGCTTCCTGGCATCCAAGATAAAAAGAAGGTTCAGGGAAAATAATTTGAAAACAAGTTTTTATAGGGAAGGCAATATTGCTCTCAGAATTGTAACAGCAAGACCCCTGGGCTTTCTAGACAAGCCTGACCACTATCCTACCACATTAGAGCCCAATATTTCAGCATCCTGCTTCTTATGACATCCAGTAAGAGCACAGTCTGAGTTACATTAGAGAACCACTCTGACAGACAGACAGACGGATGGACAGAGCACTGGTGCATTACTTTGGTGCTGTGGTTTCGCATAAAGAAGGGAATCTGAATTCTCAGAATAAAGGGGACTGTAGCTCTCCATGATCCCACGGTCCTTGAATCCGGGTGACCCGTTATTTACTCTTGATTTTCTCATCACCCTCTATTACTCACCAGCTTTTAGTGATTCTTAACTTTTTTTTTTTAACTCTTATAACCCACTTGGAAGTCAGCCAGTCCTTTAGAGCAATACTTATAAATGAATGAGAGGATCGTCAGAATACAAAGAAACAGTGAGAATTCCAATGAATTGTGTGACTTGAGTGTAAAAAATGGTGCGTTCAAACAAAGGCAGAAGTTGGTTGTTTAACTGACCCTCACTTTGGAAATGACACAAGACTTAATAAACAGGGGGAAAAAATGTGTCCTAGAAGGAAGTGAGTTGTAAGTAGGAAACCAGAGCAATGGAGTTGGTTACAATGAGGATAGCACAAAAGAGAAATGGCTGCAAAATGACAACACAGCTGCCTAAATGGGGAATCAAAAATAATGTGGAATGAAAGCTTTAGACATTGTATCATGTGAGAGTCAAGCTGGGTAACTAGAAGTGAAGCTTCATACACTCATAGTGTTTCTTGGAAAAAGGATAAATTTACCGATTAAGTTAGATTTCATTTAAAGATTAATGAGTGAAGAGTGAGAATAGAAACAAGAAGGAAGAAATAAGAGGATGGAAAAGATGAAGATAGTAAACATTGTAACTAACTGGGAAAAAGAGGGACTGAATAAAAAATGAAATCAATTCAGATGGAAAGAAATGCCAAAGAAAAGCAGGCAGAGAAAAGTGGCCACAGGAAATACACAACAAGGAGGTTGGCATCAGACCAGGAACAATAATATGAATGGAACAAATCTGCTGCATAAGTGACAGACTAAAATAATCAACCCAAATCAGTTGTATACTTTTGACAAAAAACATCTCACAAAAAAGATAAACCACTAACTGTGGAATGAACCATCTTAAAAAATCTAACTGAATAAAGCTGACAGAAATAAAAAATAAGTATGCAAAGAGTTTTCATGCAGGAATCATTACAAGAGTAAACAAGAATATCACAAAAGGACAAAGGCTAAATTCATGAAAAATGGATAATGATGAAAGACTTAAATACACCTAATGATACAGTCTTGGAACAACACAGACAACTTCAAAAGGACATAAACAGGTCAGTTTTAGTGTGAATTTTTGATTTTCCTTTCTCAGTAATGAGTGCATCAACAACATTAAAATTACAGGTTTTGGTGGTATGGTTATTTTCTAGAACTCCGAATCTAACAATTAGGAAATATTCCATTATTTTAAAGACGTATTGATTATGCACTATGCCCCTCTCCAAAGTAACAAATCCAGCATTTAAAATATCAATGCCTATAGATCTCATTCCCTCTTCTAAGTGCCAAAAAAACTAGAAGACAAAAACAAAACAGTACTTACAATGGTAGCTACATAGGAGGCTGAGATCTGAGGATTGCAGTTCAAAGCCAGCCAGGGCAGGAAAGTTTATGAGACTCTTATTCCAGCTAGCCACCAGAACGTTGGAAGTGGACCTGCGGCTCAAGTGGTAGAAAGTCAGCCTTGAATGAAAAAAAACGAAGGGACAACACTCAGGCTCTGAGTTCCAGCCCCATTTACACACAAAAACAAAAAACAAGACAAAACAAAACAAAAATACAATAAAACAGAACCAAGACAGCCAATGAGCACCACCTATCCATTAAAACTTCGAAAGGTTCTGGAACAGCTTTGAAGTCAGCTTTTTCTTTGGAGTTACATTTCAATTTGTGGGGTGAAGATTTGGCAAAGTCCTAGCCAGCCCTTCCTGTGGGGCCTGCTTTGAAACCCTGAGTTCTGTCATTCGGGGACTGAAGTTACGTCTTATTTTCGTAGGCTTAGAGAATGCTGGGTGTAGAGCAGCCAGTGTGTTTGATAAAGCCTCTGTGGCTCCTCCGGTGATAGGACTGAGGAGGGCCTTTGTCTTCATGTTGTTTTACTGTATTTTTTAATGCTCGTCTTATAACTTTGGGTGACTTTTCTCTCGGGAAGGCACAAGGCACATTACTATCACTCAAGAACAGTGACACTCAGGACTCACCTTCTCACCCCTCTGACTCTTGTTTTATCTTGTTCCAGTTCCTCTCTCTGGCGGGGCTTCTGCAGTTGGAGGGGGCCCTGTGTGAGGGCCTGTGGTTCGAGAAGGCGCAGGCTGCCTGGCACAGCCGTGCCCCTCTGCCGGATTTCAATATCTACTTAATATTTTCCTGGCAGCAGTGGGAGCCAACCATGTCACAGTCCTGACTCATGGAAATATAAAATATCTTTTAACCCCCTTCCCACTGCTGCTTGAACCCTCTCTCCCACCCCACCCACAGAGTGTAAAAATGTGTATCTTTGGGGCTGGGTGTGGTGGTTCATGCTGGTAATTCCAGCCTGGAAAGGTATAGGAAGGAGGATCAAAGTCCACTGCTAGCCTGAGCAAAAGTGAGAGACTCTGTCTGAAAAACAAGTAAAGGGAAAAAAGAGGCTGAGATCATGGCTGAAGTGGCTAGGGAGCACAAGGCCCTCATTCTAAACCCCAGTGTGGCTAAATCAGTTTACAAGTGCAACTCTAGAACTCTGTTTGATGATGTGCTTTGATTTCTTTTTAAAAATTCCAGTCAACCAAAGAGAATTCATAAAGCTCCTGGATATCCACCACGCCTTGGACCTTAACCCAAAATACTAATAAGAGTGTCTCCTCTCCTTCTGGACCACTGAGCGTTACCATTTGTTGTCCACAAAACATAGAGGCAAAGACACAAATGTCTCCACAATGGGATGAGAGGGTTGAACACACAGCTCACCTTTGGTGAGTCTGTGAATCCTTTGACTGAGGCACATGAAAGAGACTCTGTAAAGCAGTGATGCATCATCTGCCCTTTGTGCTTACAGGGAGGTGATCTTGGTGACTAAATTCATTTCAGCAGAGATTGTAACACACTGTGCATAGCACTGACACCTTAGTTTTCAGCGTTACTGCTGGCAATGCTCCCGCATACGTTCTCCCAGGGCTCTGTGACTCCCTGCAGTCCCTTTAATTACCCACAAAAAATAAACAAAGCTAATCTGAGAAGTGAGCCTGTATGGCCAGTAAATGGTAGAATCGGAAGCCAAATAGGTGCATTCTGACCTCCCAGAAGGCTTTCTGGTTTTTTGTTTTTTTTTGGATTGAGTTTTCTGTGCTTGGTGTAATTTAAGACATATTTGTGTGTGTGTTGGGGGGTAGGGGAGGTACTGGGGCTTGAACCCATGGTTTGCACTCTCTCTTAGCATTTTAACTGAAGGTGGATGCTCCATCACTTGAGCCATACCTCCACTGCCGACTTCATCCGGGTTAAATGAAAATAAGAATCTCTTAGATTTATTTGCCCAGGCAAGCCTGGAATCTTAATCCTCTTCAGATCTCAGCCTCCTGAGTAGCTAGGATTATAGATGTGAGCCATTGGCACCTGGAGAGATGTTGTTTTTTGATTCCTTGGTCATGTCTAGTGACTCTGAAGTTCCTATATTATAAAGTGTAAACTTTTAAGCAAGGTGCTCAAGACCGTCCCGGACCTGATGCTAGCTTTCATCTCCATCCTCCTCCTCACCTCTCACCCCTCCTCCTTCCTCCCTCCTCCCTCCTCCCTCCTTCCTTCTCCCCCCTCCCTCCTCCCTCCTCCCTCCTCCCTTCTCCCTTGTGGCTGGGCTTCCACTGAACCCTCCACTACCACTGCTTCAAATTCCTCCCTGGTAAAAACAAACAAACAACAACAACAACAACTAACTCCCTGGCAGCAGCAGCTGGCATGGGAGAGAGTGAATCCTCAGCTCTGAGCGTCTCCGCTGTCGTCTTCATCCTTGCTTAGGGTCCTGCTGGCTGGTGAGCTTGTCCTTCTGCATTCGGCCAGGAGGGCACACAGCAAGAAGGCTCTTAACCAGACCCAAGGCTGGCACCTTCACCTTGGATTTCCCAGCCTGCAGACCTGGGGCAAATAAAATTTTCTCCTTTAGAAACTAGAGATAAAAAGGAAAACTCCTCTCTCTAGTCCCCGAGACAGCAGATGGCACTTTTCTTTTCATACTAATAAATATATTCTAGCAATGTAACAGTTTCTGAAAAATTACAAGAATATTACTAACCGTACCACGACTTCACTGGTTCTCTTTTTGCTGGAGATTTAGGGTATTTCCAGTGTTTTGCTTATATAAACAACACTACAGAGAACATTCTTGAAGATACATCATGAAGGTGCACATCCTGTATTATTTCCCTAGGAAATGTGGATTATTTATTTTTGGTGGTCTGGTCCTGGAGTTTGTACTCAGGGCCTTGTGCTCAGTGGACAGGGGCTGGCCTGCCTTCAGGACAGGACAGCTGTACCTTCAGTTCCTTTATGTTGCTGGTTATTTTCAAGGTAGGGTCTGCCTTGGTTGGGTCTGGGCTGTGATCCTCCTATTTGCGTTTCTCCATATTGCCAGGAAGGACAGATGTGTACTATCGTATCCAACCATTGGTTGACAGGGAGCCTTACAATTTTTTTTTCCCTTTTTGCCAGGTTGACTATAAACTATGATCTTCTGGTCTCACTCTTCCAAGTAGCCAGGATTATAGGCTTGAGCCCCTACAGCCAGCTAGTTTAGATGTGGAAATTTTTGTTGCTGCTGTTGTTACTTGAGTCTAGGTCTGATGATGTTATCCAGGCTGGCCTCTAACAACAGATCTCCTGCCTCAGCCTTCCTAGTAGCTGCAACCATCTCTCCCAGCTAACCATTCACACTTTTAAAAAATGTATATAATAGATATTTATTTACATATATCAAAATTCATGTCACTTTGCATAATACTTTTAGACTTTAAAAAGTATTTGAGATATTTGGTTCATCAGAAAGGTTGTGGTGATTAATACTGGTACCAGCAGTAACTGAGAATAGACTTTGACTAGCCACAGGTGAGACCTGGCTGGGGACAGGTCTCAGGGCCCTTGCACGTGACTTGCTTAAAGGAAACGTGAGTGAGTTGAGTGAGTTGTGATAGCCTTTGGCTTCCCAAAGGAAATTAGGGAATGTTCTAGAGACCACACTTCTCTCTCTCAGGCAGTCTTCCCAAGTGTCGCTTCTCCATTTATCCTGGAGCTGGTGACCTTCAGGCAGGATGTTTATTCCTAACTTTGAGATTATCTGGTTCCACCCTTAAGAGAAGAAAATTCCTGTTACCCCAGCTATGCAGGAAGTAGAGGTGGGAGGGTGGTAATTCAAAGCCACACTGAGAAAAAGGGAGAGACTCAATCTAAGAGAGAGGGGGGAGAGAGAAAGAGAATGGGAAGGAGAAACAGTAAAAGCAGAGCAGAGAAAGAACATTGACTCTCAGAAAGAAAAAAACTATTCCTATGAAGTATTTCTACAGAACTAAAATCCCACACAGAAACAAACTGAGACAACCATAGAAAGAATCCCACATAGCCATCCCATGTTGTCAAAAGCAAGACCAGACACCAGCAAGGGTGGTGGACCCTTCCACGGGTGACCTGGGTGGGTGGTGCAGGCAGGGTCTTGTCCGTGGGGTGTTTGAATTCCTCTCTGCACCCTGAGGATAAAGTGGCGTTGAATTCAGGGTGTCTAAAGACACCCTGGTGTGCCATTGCAGAAGAAGAGGAGGGGGAGAAGGGGCGATGTTGGCTCAGGGTTTTCCTCCATTTCAGATCCTACCCTGTGGAGCACAGACCACGTGCGGCAGTGGCTGGAGTGGGCGGTGAAAGAGTATGGCCTTCCAGACGTGGACGTCTTGCTGTTCCAGAATATTGACGGCAAGGAGCTGTGCAAGATGACCAAGGATGACTTCCAGAGGCTCACCCCGAGCTACAACGCCGACATCCTTCTCTCCCATCTCCACTACCTCAGAGAGAGTAAGCCGCCCCCCCTCCCCGCCCCCGCCATGCCGGTTGCCATGGTTCCTGTTGCCATGGCTTCGGACCAGGTGGTCCACAGCATCCTCCTGACCTTGCCCAGTGTCTGCGAGGATGCCACACTGAGATGCCACAGGGCGCCATGCAAACCTGGCCGGGTTACACAGGCAGCACCGACGAGAAGGGCACAAGTCACCCTAGGCTCAGCTGCTCCTGCAGGGCACGTGGGACCCGCTGGGGGGTGGGGGGAAAGGGTAGAGAAAGCAAGCTTCACCTGGTCCCACACTCCCTAGTCTCTGTGATGCCCCTCATTAAAACAAAAAGGAACAAGAGACTCGTAGCCACACAATGAGAATCACAGGCTTTACTGGTGCCAAAAGCTAAATCAGCCCCCGCATCCCCTTTTCCTGTCTTAACTAAGCTTGAACAGAGGGAGGATTTTCACTCTGTCTTCAAAGGGCTGGGCTAACCTGGCAGGATGGGAAAGCGACACTGGCGATCGGAGACCTGAACCAGGGATTCTGCTGAAGGCTCCAGGTCTCACAAGGGTCCGGCATGGCCATGGGGAACAGGAAACGTGCCAGGCACCCCAACCGGCGCTCCCTGAGAAAGATGATCTGTTTGTTCAGGGTTTAACACACTAACACCCAGGGCGGTGATGTAGGTTTGTCAGGAGCCGGTGATGTTAGGTCGGGTCAGGGCGTTTTCCTTTCTCCCTTTCTTTCCTTTCTTCTTCTTTTTTTTTCTTTCTTCTTTATCATTTGGATGTTGCCTTTTGTTTTGTTTTGTAGCTCCTCTTCCACATTTGACTTCTGATGATGTTGACAAAGCCTTACAAAACTCTCCACGGTTAATGCATGCTAGAAACACAGGTAATGCTGGCCCCACCCTGCCCTGGGATGAGTGTAGAGTCCTGTCTGCAGGTGCATGCTTTAAGGTAAAACTCGGGACAGGTGAGAGCATCGGAAGGCAGAAGGCAGAGGTGGAAAGAAGGCAGACGGGTCGTTTAGGCTAAAGGAAGTGAAGCCTTTTAGCATCTGAGCTTTTCCTGTCACCCCTCCTCCACCCTCCTCCGTCCATCAAAGGATTTCCTTTAACTAGAAGACGTGCAGAATTAGCTACCACTTTTGCTCACCTTGGCTGGATTTCAATCTCTTGCTATTACTGTTAATCCCAATACAATGGCTTTAGAGACTTAAAACAACTCTAGTATAAAGAAAGGGGCCCTGAGCAACCTCCATTTTTTTTGGTTTGTTTTTATTTCCATTTTTATTCCCAAAGGAATGTCAACCAGGACAAGCTAGACTGAATTTTTTTTTCCTTTCTGATGCTATTTTTAGGTGATGGGATTTCATTTAAACAGGCACACTCTTAAAGTACCTGCCATGGGTGCTGGGAGGGGGTGGCTGTTCTCCTGAGTTTTTTCCCTAGAGGAACTCTTCTGCAGTTTTGGAGAATATGAAATTCGTCTCTAACCCAGTGCCTACCTTCTGATCTGTGATCACGGGTCTTCCATTTTGGTCTGTTTCATGCCTGAGCCTGGCTGAGTGTAACAATACTGCTTGGTCCTCACTAACCCCTCCTCCCATTTCTCTGGGGTTTCTAGGTGGTGATGGGTTGGTGGTACTCTGTGGAATGGCTGTGTTCTTGGTTTGTATCCATATTTACTTCCCCTTGACTTCTGATGGAGTGGGGGAGATAGAGAGCCACAGGCTCCTCTGCATGAGCCTGCAGGGCCCTCCACAAGCAACCAAGGCGAGGGGTGCAAAGGCTAGGGGCGCAATCCTTTGCAAGCAAGCAAGCCAAACCATGGGGCAGCCTCAGGGCAGCCTACAATAAGACCAACTCTGGAGGTGAAGATTACAACTAACTGGCTGGTTTACCTTGGTCTCTTGTATTCAGCATTGCTTCTGCATAATATCAAAAAACGCTTTGAGCCAGGGGCACCCCCTTTCAACTCTCCTTCACGCATCACCCTATGAATAATATTGTACCCAGAAATAACAAAATAATTTAAGGTGATTTCTCCCTCTGCAGAAACACCTTTGAGATACACGTATTTTCTGATAATTTCCCTTAGTTAGAAATTCTTTAATGTGCCTGGATATTTCAAGAAAGGTCAAAGGGCATTAATTTTATTATCATGGAGACATAGACGCAATCAAAGAGCGGGACAACAAAGTCCAAAGGGACAGCAGAAAGCGGGTCCTGTCAGTTGACAACACAAGTATTGGGAGAGAGAAAGCAACCAGGCATTTGAATAGAGATGTGGATTCATTTTTAATAAAATCCATATAGTCCTCGGTGAAATATTTGTCATTCTTTGGTACTGTTTTCCAAGAGTTCTTTAAAACTTTTTATGGATTTTATATGTTTGCAAAAAAAAAAGCACCATAGAAAAATTTTAATAAAGATCCCTTGGATGAAAACGGAGCGTCAGCAAGAAGCTGTAAAATCAAAAATGCAAAGTGTTCTGTAACAAACACCCAGGCGAACCTCCTGTCCCTGTGTGTGAGCAGTATAGTTGTGCGTTTCCCGAGAGGTCCAAGATGTTTCGTGAAGGTCAGCCAGGGTAGGGTAGCTTTGGCACAGATAACTGAGATTGACAGCCACAGAAAAAAAACAAAAACAAAAGTCCCTCACGTGTTTTGTCTTTCCTTTTGTCTGCAGGGGGTGCAGCCTTTATTTTCCCAAATACTTCAGTATATCCTGAAGCTACGCAAAGAGTTACAACTAGGCCAGGTATGCCACCACCCCCGTGTGACCGCTTCACCTGGGGACATCCCACAAGGCTGCTGATCCAGGACCCAAGTCCTGTGATATGAAAGAGTGGATCCCAGCTCTGAAATGGGTCCCAGTGTTCTTGCTGTCTCTGTTGGCTCAGAAAGCAAATTCAGCCCAGGTGCTCCATTCAGAGATGGCACCAAAGGTGACGGAGCTTCTGAATTAGGAGCATATTAACCGTCCCCAGTCGCTCTTGGAGGACAGGTGGGAAAAGGAGAGCTTCTCAGCCAGGGCTGATGTTCAGTCGGTCCTTTCTCCCAACAACGGCACAAAGCAAGGGAACTAGTAACCACCGGTTCCCAGCTTGCCACAAGAAAGCAAGATCTCAGGGCACAAACCTCTAATAGTATTTATCTTGAGTCCTACTTCAGGCCTTTCTGGGTAATACAATCAGGTAATTAACATGGGTGTCATTCATGCGCAAATAAATGTTTATGCTGTGCCCCGAAGTGCCAAACACCGCCCATGTTAGACTCGGTAAATATAAAGATGAATGAACCAAACTCCAAGAAGCTACCTTCTGAAACCTGGGGTACCCAGGTGGCACCCCACCTGGCTCATTTGCTGCGTGGCTCCTCTGGTCTCGAGGTGGAGGGGCTCAGTGGGGAGCAAGCTGTGGTATTTAGCCTGGGGTTCTAGATGATGCAGTGGAGCTGCCCAGAGCCAGCGATGGGCATGGAGTTGTGGTGGTGCTGAATGGCTGGAGCTGATGGCTGCCTCTAGGCCAAGGGTGGGACCAGGGAGCCTCCCAAGCGAAGGCTGCATCTCAGAGGGGAGGTGGACATCTGCCAGGGGTACGGTGTCTCGGAGAGGACATTTCAGACCCAGACAGTGCACCTACACCTCCCTGATGGCCACCGCAGGCCAGGTCTCTTCCTGGCAGCCTCTCAGCTGGGCAGGAGGACGGCTTCTCTGGCCCCTGCTGGGTCTTCCTCCACCTGGCTGCCCCTCCTTGAACCCTGTCACCTGTCTAGGTCACACGAGTCTCAGGCAAACTGGTCCAGAACTCCAGGCTTAGCCGCTCCTCCTTAACAAGGAGGAAGCTGGGAGCCAGAAGCTGGAAAGTGGGGATCCGAAGATTTCTTGGGGTGCTTCTTCCCTCCAGCCCTGTCACTGCTACCACAACTTCCAGCTGCTATTTTTCTTTTCTCTCACCCAAGGGGCAGAAACTGGCTTCTCCGTCCCTGAGAGGCCTGTGAACGGGCCGAGCTGAAGTCCCCGCTTCTGTCTGTCACTTGGACTGTAGAAGGTTCCAGCCCTGCTTCCCAGTACCTCTCCTCAGTTCATCCTATCTTGGCCACCTGTTGCTGAGTTGACACTCCAATCTTTCATTTTTCTCTGCTGAGCTTCCCAAATGCTTCACTTATTCAGCACCGCTGGCCAATGACCCGAGCGAGTCAGCCCAGCACTGTGCCAGCGCAGCCCGGGCTCCAGGTCGGCCAGAGCTGTTGGGATCGGCGCATATCCCCACCCCGCCTTTCCCTCCTCTGCTCACACCCAGCTCCCAGGTTTCCACATTTTCCTGATTTAAAACACACCTGCTTCTACTACCAGCCCAGCATGGAAGTAGCATGTGGATGGGTCCCTCATATAACAGCGTTAGCACCCAGACACCTCAGTGACCGACTATGGTTACACGGTCACTATTTTACACGTCTTCCTCTGTTTCTCGGGTTGTGACAGTTATGACTGGCAGAAACCCTTTCTCATCTTCCCTGTAAGCATCTTCCGCCCTCAGTGAATCCACTCCTTTTGAAGCCAGTAGACCCCCTTGAGGTCTCGGGGTAAAGCGGAGAGGGACAGGTGGGACCCATCTTGGGAGCCAGCGTATGGCCTCCAGCTGCACCAGCCGCGAATCCGCTGAGGAGCAGGCCATGAGGCAGAGCTCGGTCGCAATCCCACACAAGGATGCTGGTCCCTAGACCCTCGCTTCCTCCATCCCTATGACCACCTGCATGGTGTGACACGATCCAGGGACCTTAAGGAGAGAGAGGAGACTGCAGCTTTGACTGCTGTGTTGAAGCCATGTTCTTTGGGTGTTAGTCATCTATTGGGACCCATTATCTGGGACAGCTTGGCCTGGCCAGGTGTAATGAGACAGTTCAGCACCGCCAGCTACTGCACAGCTGCGTGCTCTGTGACTCCTGGACACGCACACACATCGGGGCTTCCTCCTAGTCCAGCAGAACCACGAGGCTTGTGCACATAAGCAAGAGGGAAGATAAATGGCCTCTGTCTCCACATCTTTGACATGGGATCTTAGGAGCTTTAGGAAGATCTCCATTCAGTAGGCAGACAAGAGAGAGCAGTTTAAGTGCTGACGCTCACTGCCTCACATTTCATAGGGGTTTATCAATTGGTTCTGGTCAGCAGCTCTTGGCCTACTAATTAAGTCTTCCTCACTAGCATCCAAGAACAGAAAGAAAGCAAGTTTTTACTCATTTCCTCTGCCCCTGTGGGGCAGGGGGTTCCGGGGAGGGAGACACCACAACTGTAATAAACAGAGACCCAAATCCTTTCAAAATGTGAAGAGGCACAGGGGAGGGCGGAGGGCTGGAGGCATATCAAGCTTGGTGGAGCTTAACCCTCCTAGGCCAGACAGGCAGGATATGATTCTAATTCTCTGATTGGCCGAAGTGTCAGGGAAGGTGTGGTGGGAGGAGTTTGGCCCAGAATCCACAACCAACCCAATCCCAGCTCTGCAGGAGTCCACAGAGGTGCTGGGGTGGGGCAGTCATCAACCACCAGGCTCCTGGATCTGCCTCTAAGCCAGTCTCTGGTCTGCCTCTGTCTGCCTCACACGCCTCTGTCACCCAACTGCTGCCGGGGAAATCAGCTTTACAAAGTTCAGTTTTACAGTAGTTTTCTACAGATGAAACAATCCTCGTGCACTCCAAAAATCAGCCCTTGCAGGCACAGGAACTTCTGCCAAGTGGATGAGTGCATAACCTTGAAGAGTGTGTTGAAGTGAAATGTAAAAATGCCTTCGTATTTGAAGCGCTACGCTCAGCTCTCATTTAAGAGGCAGGGGAGTGACTGGGGGTTACTAACTTTTCCAACAGCCAGGAGTGTAATTGCTCAAAAGTGGCTTGCTTAGAAGATCGCACAGCTGCTGCCAGGGCTGACTGGATGTCCATCCTCCCTTCAACTCCAAGGTCAACGGCACTTCCCAAGGTCACATCCTGCAGGAGGGGCTGGGTGCCCCTTGCACGGGACCAGTAGCTGATAAGGAAGCATTGGCAGAGAATGTCATAAAGGAAAACAAAAGCCTGCTTATCTACCACGGCCGTGTGTTTATGAACACCATCATCAGTGTCTACGCAAACACCTCCAACACTTGGCTGCCAGTTAGACCCCCATTTGGTATAGTTTAGGTCCTGACGTTTCCAAAGGCGAGTGGGACCTGGCTACTCATCCGTGGACAGAGTTTCTGAAAGAGTTTCAAAATATTTTGGTAGTCTGAGTTGGGTGTTGGATTTTTTTCCCAGTGCTATTTTACCCATGATACGTTCTATTCAAGACAGATTCTGGCAAATCTTCCATTTGTGTACTCAGACCTAGGTCTAAGTTCTCTAGGATGCTTAGGCATGTAGAACACCTGTATGGGCATGGTCTAGATGGCACATCTGAAATCATTATATGTAAGAACATAGATTGTTAGAGGGAGATTGCTAGAGCCGGATTTCTCAAGCTTCAGAGAGGACCCAGCACCTCAAATTTGTTATTTTAACTGACTCTGACTGTCTGGGTGTGGGATGAAAATTTGCATTTCTAACAAACTCCTAAATATTGCTGAGGATGCTGGCTCACAGACTGCCCTTTGAGAAATGGGGACCTACGACATCCTTCTGGAGCACGCTGCTTTCCCAGGTGGGAAGCAGAACCTCTGTGTGTCTGTCTGCTCCTGAGTTAGGGTAGATGATGTTAGAAAAGCCTGGCTCGTAGATTCTTACTTCTCTTCAGACAATACTCACATTGAAATTCTGCTTAACAAAATTTTTTCCCCTTAGCAGGGGGGAAAAAAGCAACTGGCGGAGAATCCACATGCAGAATATGCTCCCAGAGACTTGAGCTGAAACGTAGCTGTAAATGGATAGCAGCGGCAGATTTAATTCCCACGTGTAATCCCAACTGCAGAAAAGCAGAACTCCTAGAAGCCGGGTGTGGGGGGCAGCCGAGAGGGAGCTCTGGCAGAGCTGGAATTCTCTAGAATTCTCTTAACCTATCGAGGCTAGGGAGGGTAAGATTTCAAAGACCACCCAAGTTGCTGTGCTCACAGCCAAACAGACCAAATAAATTAAGGCCATCTTGTGTTGAATTTCACATTGCATATCATTTCTATTCTCATTGGGATATGAAAATAGGAAGAGACACATATTCTAGAACATAGTCAGGATCTTTGAAGACTGTCCCACCGAGTCACTACATCTTAAATAAGGTCAGCTAACTTCCTCCAATGCATCTTTAAAGTAATTGCTTTGCCTGGCTCTCCATGTGAGATTTTTATGGGTATCTCTTGCTATCTGGCATCTGGCACCTGCAGAGTACCTGAGTCTGGCTTTCAGTTGGCTCTGAATGACATTTACTTTGAACTAGTCCGATCGATCCAAGAAGTTGTGGTTCTGAAACGTATTTGGCTTGCATGTAAACAGAGATTTCCCTGTGCATGATAATAAGAACAGGCATGCATTATTTTGAAAGAGTCTGGAACTCCCGCAGAGCCGTGATCACCATGAATGGGACTGAGACTTCCATGTAGAAGCACATTACTGAAGTTTCCCTATGCAAAATGTGAGGGAGGCTCACGGAGAAGCAGTACCATGTAATTAACAGATCAGAAGATGACCCCGAAGGTCACTGCTCCAGAGCTGCGTGGGACTTATTTCATGCGATTCATTTCAGAAAAAGTTCTAAATACACTTAGAAAAAAGAGTCGATGTTTGCCTAGAAAAATAAGTGGGGCAGTTAAGACCGACAACATAAATGGGTGAGCTTATAAAGGGAAAATGAGGGGAAACCAAGGGTGGGAACCCACAAATAAGAGGAGAAGAAAACAGCATTCATTTCCCAGGGAGAGAAGACAGGAGTCTGGATGACAGCAGGTGGGTTTGGAACGGACCTTAATCAGAACCTGGCTGGCAAGTCCGAGTTGCAGAGTCTGTTTCAGATGGTTTGTTTTCTGATTCATGAAGATGATAAAGGGGTAGGTTTAGACTAGTCCCTGGCTAAGTTCATTGTAAAATATATTTTTAATATGGTTTTAACTTGTAGCTGTAGGGATATGTTTACAAGAGCAAACTCTGGAACATTCTGGTCATGGAGTTTTTAGATTAACAGAAGAGAGAATTGTTTATGTATTGGTTTTTGTAGCTTGAACTCAGGTCCTTGTGCTTGCTAGATCAATCTCCTACCACTTGAGACACTGCCCTAACTCAGAAAGAGAGACATCTATAACAGCTAAACGTACCAAATCAGACCTTATAAAATAAAACCTAGAAAAATGGGAGAATTTTACATCAACCAAATATGCCAGATTGTAATCTATAACTGGAATTCAAAGGGAGTGAATTGGTGGTTGAATATTTCTTCCCTCATATCAAATATTCATCCTCATAAACACAATTTTTTTAAAAAAATGGAAACATCTATTAGAAAAACTACATCATTTTTTTTTGTTTTTAGTCAATTCATTTGTCTTTTCAGATTTACCTTATGAGCCTCCCAGGAGATCGGCCTGGACCACCCAAGGTCACCCCACCCCTCAGTCCAAAGGTACTGAATCAGAGCCACGGATCTGGGTGCCCCACAGGAGGGAATGGAGGAAAAAAAAAACATGTGAAAACTTTGTCCCACTGTCAGCGAAGCAGCACTGATTGCACCCACTTTCATAACAGACAGGACTTATTGAGAGGCAGGGACCAGGGGACTGTGCTTAGAGGCTAGCCTGGGCAAAAGAGAAGTTTTGAGACTCTATCTCAAAACAACCAAGTGACTGGGCTAGGTGGTGTGCGCCTATCACCCCTGCTATACGTGCAGTATAACAGTCAGGTCCAGTAGCAAGACCCACCTTCCTCCCTGTGACACTGGGAATGGTGAGCAGAAGGAGCCCCACCCAGTCCAGATATAAAGTGAGACCCTACCTTGAAAATAACTAGGAGATGTGGCTCAAGTGGCGGAGTGTCCCCAAGCAGGTGCAGGGCCCTGAGTTCAAATCCCCCTGAGGAATGAATATGTGAGGTTCCCCACAGACGAACACGTTTCCTGGGATGCTGGTGTATAGAATAAATGATTGATGAGTCCCTTAATTTGGGCTTTGCTTTATTTGGTTATGTCTTATTTTCCTGGTGGTTTCTCTTTATTTATACCATGGTTCATTTTACTCTGTTTCATAAGCCATCTCAAATTCTTAAAGAATTATTTTTAGAAGTTGTGGAGTATATTTTCTTTAAAAATACTGGGATACATACTCCTTTTTGCTATAGTATTTAGATTTCCCTTCCTCTCAGGTGCTTCTGTTGTAAGCGTGAGACTCTTACATGAACAATCAAAATCCTGTGTGGAATGATTAGTGTGTCCTCAGCAGCAGCGAAGGCCGGTGGCCAGATGGAAGTTACAGCTAACTGTGTTATTGCTTTTGGATTTTCAGCTGCTCAGCCATCTCCTTCCGCAGTGCCCAAAACGGAAGACCAGCGTCCCCAGCTAGGTAGGTCTCAGTGGCCAGCATGGACAGTCGTAAGAGAAGACGAGGCCGTGGGGGAATTTCCAAGATGAACTGAGCGTTACATTTTTCTTCTTTATAACAATCTGTGTGTTAAAGATGGACCAAACTATTAGTCTGCACTAAAACGCTTCTGGACCGTGTGTCCGGTGTGGTCCCAGTCTGCCCTGTTGAGATCCTCGGTTGAGCTGGAGGCTTTGAGCAGAACTGTCCACCTTGTGCTTCTTTGGGCAGAGCGGTGGTTCTGGGCTGGGAGGGGTGGGGGGGGATGTTTCCAGCTAAGGAATCTGAAGTCACCTCATGCTGAGCCCAAATGCTATCCTTGGAGTTTGACTTCTCTCCTTTCTGCTTGCAGATCCTTACCAGATTCTGGGACCGACCAGTAGCCGCCTTGCGAACCCAGGTAAGGCCGTGCTAGCGAGCCTGTGTTCACACCGCAGCTGTTTGTGTTTGGAAAGACCATTTTGTCCTGGTACACACATCCTTCAAGGGAACAACTTTATTTACTTGTAGGTCTCACTGGGTTGTCATAGTCAAAAGATAGTAATAGTAACAACAAACAAACAAAAAAGGAGAGGATCTGATTATCCTTTAAGATTTTAGCTTCAGCAAAGAGCATGTGTGGAGTGAAGACTTTCCAGGGCTGCCGACAGGAAGCCCTGGGGACTGGGTGCCATGGGACAGATCATGCTCACAGCTGGAAGTCTGAGTCAGGGTGTCATGGCAGTGGTCCTGATGGGGGAGGGATGGGTCCCTTCTCAGCACCCCCCTTCTACTTTCAGATGGCTGGCGTCTCCTTAGGTCCCCTTCCATCACTTCTCTGTGTATGTATATCCTCTGTCTGTAAGGACACCAATCACATCAGAATAGGGCCCAGCCCACTTCTTCTTCTTCTTCCTCCTCCTCCTCCTTCTTCTTCTTCTTCCTCCTTCCTCCTCCTTCCTCCCTCCTCCTCCTCCTTCTTCTTCTTCCTCCTTCCTCCTCCTCCTCCTCCTCCTCTTCTTCTTTCTCCTCCTCCTCCTCCTTCCTTCTTCTTCCTCCTCCTCCTCTTGCTTGTCCTGAGGTTTGAACTCAGAGTCTGGGCACTTTCCCTAAGCTCAAGGCTAGTGCTCTATCACTTGAACCACAGCTCTACTTCCAGCTTTTTCAGTGGTAAATTAGAGATAAGTGTCTCATGGATTTTCCTTCCCCAGGGCTGGCTTTGAACTATGATCCTCAGCATCTCAGTGTCCTGAGTAACTAGGATGCCAGGCATGAGCCACCAGCACCAGGCTTCAGCCTGTGACTTCTGTAAAGACCCTGATCAGGTCAGACCTTCAACACAGGAGTCCCAGGGAGACACATTCTTTTGGAAAGGAGAATCGTAGCAATCTTACGACTTCACATTAGGCCCATCTTTGACAGTCTGTGTTTGAACTGAGATACTGGAAGAAAGCACAGGGCCTTCATTGGTCTGTTCGTAGCCCATTCCAGACCAGGGGCCAGCCCGCACCTGTCCTTACGTGGCTGTGCCAACTGAACTGTCCTATTTGTATTCAAATCAGAAGCACGCATGCTGGGCCTCCTGCAGACATGCTGAGCATATGCTGCAGGCTGGGGGCTGCAGGGCCAGGGCCAAGGTGCCACAGTCACATTGCGAGTACAAGCTGGAATGTGTGCGTTCTTCACGTCAGGCCAAACCAGGGGCGGGGAACCCAACCCCCCATCAGATTCAGTCAGCAGACATCACCACAAAAGGAACCATACTTCAAGAACATGAAAAATCCTTGCTGAGTGACTTTGTCTTTGACACGAGAAGTTGGTATGATAATTAATTCAAGAAATAGTTTTTCAGCTGCAGAACAAGGAGAGAGAATTGTTTTCTCTTTCACTCCATTAATCCAGGCAGAGAATAGGTGCACAGCATTTATTCGTTGGAGATGTGCATGGCTGAGGGGTCTCAGCCTTGGCCCTGAGGAGTAGCCACCTCCTTGGGTGGTTGTAACGCTCTCTAGTCCACAGAGCCCCGCTCTTCTCCTTTATATAGCATCTGACTGGTGGCCAAGCCTCCCAGAGCTGCCATTTGCAAACTGTCTCATAGCCATTCTTTTGGTTGTTGTTCATCATGAGGCTTGAAGTCAGGGCCTGGGTGCTGTCCCTGAACTTTATCATTCAAGACTAGTGCTCTATCACTGTGAGCTACAGCTCCACTTCCAATTTCCAGGTGGTTCATTGGAGATAAGAGTCTCCTGGGCTTTCCTGCCCGGGCTGGCTTTGAACTATGACCCTCAGATCTCAGCCTCCTGAGTAGGCAAAATTGCAGGTGTAAGCCACCAGTGCCCAGCTGTCTCATCACCATTCTAATAAATAGAATGACCATGTTTTGTGATTATGATGAGTCCTCCCTCAGGAAGACTAGTCTGTTGGATGAGGATAGTTTAGAAAGAAGAGAAGCTGGGAGCCTCAGTGGAGTGATAATCTGATATCTCTCTCCATGTGATGTTCCTGTAGAATGTGTTCATGCCTGTGGTCCCCTCTATACCTCATATCTCCATCCCTAGAAGAGGAATCAGAGGCGCCAAGAAGTTAAATAACTTTCCTTTGAGTCACATGGCCAAAAATCGGAGTGTTTCCAGAGTGTGCCAGCTAAGTTTGAAGGGACGCTTTGGGACATGGGGAGCATCAGAAAGAAAGGGAGGTTCCACTCGAATGAGCAATTGTGAGGGCTCAGGAGAGAAGAAGCTGTACTGAACAAGACCACGTGGGCCTTTTAACACACACACACACACACACACACACACACACGCTGTCTGCCACGTGGCGGGTGTTTGAGCGCAGGGGTCCTGCGTGGCTTGTTTGGAGATGTGGGACCAGAGGGAGCTACTGGCCATCAGCAAGGCGGGCACAGCGGGCTTCCTGGTGCCCGGTGAAGGCCACCAACAGTGTCTGGGCATGGCAGGCCACAACCCTGGCATCCTGAGCAGAGCACGTGTGTCATACCACTGGCGCCATTCACCGGGTCCTGGGCAGCCGGCAGCAGGAACCTTTGGTTTGCGGTCCAGTGGTTGCAAGGGGGAGATGACAAGGAAGGAGACCCCTGTCCCTGCACCTCCTTTTCCTGACGGTCCTCAGCTTGCACCAGGGCAGATGCTCCTTTTCCATCAAACTTCTTTCTTGTATTCTCTGACCTGTTCGTTCTGCCTCAATTACACATTTCTGTTTGCTCTTCCTATGAAGAAATCTCCTTCATCATCTTAAATGGACAGCTCTTGTCACATCCCAGGAGCGCCCTGGGTTTACCAGCGGTGAGCACTTCAGCATCCTCACCCCAAACACTCCCATGATGTGCCTTTGGGGTACCTTTTCTCCTGCTGAGAAAAATCATCCCTTAATTCTGACGTCATCGGTCTGTTCCAAAGCATCAGCCACGCCCTTCCGCTCGGTGAGAGGGCAGTGCCAGCTACCTTTGCTTACCGAGTTTCTCTGGGTGGGTCAGAAGTTAGCCAAGCCTCCTTTAAGATTTTTTAAATCCTCTAGAATCCCTTAGAATCCTGTTCTGTATTAGAATCCTATTCTGTATTCTAACATGAATCTCACCACATATTGAATGTGACTGTTTGGGAAGTAAGAGCTCAATAAATCACTTGAATTTTGTGGCCAAGAATAACTGGCTTCATTTGCTGTGGATGATGATTTCTCATCATGACTGTGGGAGAAGGTGGCCGTATGTACTGCCTACACAGGAGACTCTGTCGTGAACACCGAATTCTGCAGCAAACATTACCTTTTAGAACAGGCTAGCCAAGCAGTCGCTGAATGACTGCATTTGTAGCTTCAGCGTTGGCCGCAGTTTGGGGAGCTGATGAATTTGTTTACAGACCTGTCACTTCCTCGGATGGAATCAGCTCCTCTCTCCTGTGAGCTATGAGTTTGGGGCCGTGACTTTAAGTCTTTCACATCGAAGCAAGAGAGTAGGAGACCGCTTTCTCCTCTGCTGGTCCCCCTCCCCGCATTTACAGGGGAGCTGGGCGAGGAGCAGGTCCCTAGGAAGGCAGCCCCAGGGTGGATGCGCACTTCCAGGCTTGATCCTGGCTGCTTGGGCGGGGCTGTGCATCCACACAGGAACTGTGGAATTGCTCTCTGCATGAGAGGAAGTTGACACTGAATATTTATTTTCAAACAACTGTATATGTTTACAGTGAAGCAGATGTTAGACTGTGAAGTTAAAGAAAAAAAAAAAGCCCACGTTTCTCCGTATTCCCAGGTCATCTATGGAATCTTTTTCTCCAGTTTTAATTCTTTAGTTACAACATATATACAAAAACCATATGGTGCCGTTGTGTCACTCTCTGTATTCCTAAGTGTATATTAGCACGGTGTTGGGGGCAGCGGAACTTGATTGAGAACAGTTCCTATATGGGGTTCCACCAAAGCTAAGGCTTCCATCACGATGAGCTACAAGCTGTTAATCTATTTCAAATGTGTTGCTAGACTGAAAACGATCCTTTTCCAGAACATACTGGGACCCGGCTGACCTTTCTCATGAGGCTGCTGTATGGGTGAATTCACAAACATCCCCTTCCATCCTGGAAACAAGGGTTTATGACTCGGACAATTTATATAGGGAGCTAGTGGGACCGACCAACAGAGAGCAGACTTATAATTGAATTTTACATTACATCACTTCCCCTAGAAGTGACTCTAATCTTCTTATTCACATTGATTGATATGCTTAAAAGGTCATCTATTTTGCTATCAAGCTCAAGGCAGTACTCTAGTGGAGTTTAGGATAGACAGACTTGCCATTTAGCCCTTGTAAACTTTCCAAAACTAGGACCACATGGCTTAACTTCTAGTCTTCCATATTACCAGTATTCTCTCCACACTGTCTTCTTCAGGGAGCTGTAAGTCAACCAAAAGCAAGGTGGCATGGTGGCTGAAGGAAATGCATAGGTTTTTCTTGAACAAATAGAGAAGGAAGGAAGGAAAGAAGGAAGGAAGGAAGGAGGGAGGGAGGGAATTGGGAAGGAGGGAATTGGGAGGGAGGGAATTGGGAGGCAGGGTGGGAGGGAAAGGAGAGAGAGAAAGAGAAAGCTCTCTCTATGGTCTGGTGGGACTGAGGAACATTCTAGCTCAGACATGGCTTCTTGTTGGGGTCTCCTTTGGAAACAGGCCTTGGGGCGCAGGGGTGACACAGGGACCCTGTGGAGTCCTTTGCCTCAAGACCAGAAATGGTGATCTGATTTGCAGTGGAGCCTGTTTCTTTCTAAGCTTCCTCATTTTGAATGGGTTATTTCTGTTAGGAAAAGTTTGGGCCAAATTATTCTCTGAGCGCCAACAAAAGAACAGCCCTGACTTCCACCCTCGGTTATTTTCCACACACTTTCAGATACTCATTTCCTACATCAGACGTTTCATGGCTTTGCTCACCCTCGCCAATCTAAATGGTATTAAGTCACTCTTGCCATGCCCACCCCGGGTGTTCCTGCCTCACTCTGTAGGAAACACGAGCACTTTGTCCCCCCAAAAAACACCATCCTGGCCTGGCTGTTGTTTGAAGCCATAAACAGAAGCAGCAGACCATGGCCCCTTTGCCATGGAGAATGTGGATCTGTTAGCTGACCATTGCCTCCGGTCGCACCTCCTAGATGCTGAGCCAGAGGACTTGCGTGAGTGCTTCCTTCAAGCGATCTTTCTGGGAAGGCAGGCATGAGGAAGTAGTTCAGGGCAGGGGGAAAACTAGGGAAGCTTCCAGACTTCCAAATGCTACCTTCGAGTAGCTCCCACAGGGAGCCCCAGGCAGCGTCCACGTAACACCTGTCCAGCCAAGGGCAGTAGTACCTGGGCAGCTGGGGGGCGAGGGGCAGCCTGGCCCCTGGAATCTGGCAATGAACTGGGAGCGGCCACTGCTGCTTTGAGAAAGGGCGTCACTCAGCGCCTGTGCCCGCGGTGCTCACGCCGCTCACGCTGCTGCCCGCTGTGCTTCTGTTCTGTGCTCAGGGTGCTCATGGTGCTCTCTCTCTCTGTCCCCTGCCTTCTCTCCAGGGAGCGGCCAGATCCAGCTGTGGCAGTTTCTCCTGGAGCTCCTGTCCGACAGCTCCAACTCCAACTGCATCACCTGGGAAGGCACCAACGGGGAGTTCAAGATGACCGACCCCGACGAGGTGGCCCGGCGCTGGGGCGAGCGCAAGAGCAAGCCCAACATGAACTACGATAAACTCAGCCGCGCCCTGCGCTACTACTACGACAAGAACATCATGACCAAGGTGCACGGGAAGCGCTACGCCTACAAGTTTGACTTCCACGGCATCGCCCAGGCGCTCCAGCCGCACCCCCCGGAATCGTCTCTGTACAAGTACCCCTCCGACCTCCCGTACATGGGCTCCTACCACGCCCACCCGCAGAAGATGAACTTCGTGGCTCCCCACCCCCCCGCACTCCCCGTCACCTCCTCCAGCTTCTTTGCTGCCCCGAACCCATACTGGAATTCACCCACGGGTGGCATCTACCCAAACACTAGGCTCCCAGCCAGCCATATGCCCTCTCATCTGGGCTCTTACTACTAACGGCCCTCCGGAGGCCTAGCCCAACAACCTGCAGTCACCCATACATTGCCACGAACTCAACCAGAGACCACGAATCTAAAGTGCCTCAAGAGAAATGAACAAAAGCTTGTCTGGGGCTGGGGAAGGAAGCCAGGGAGAGACCCAAAGACTTACAGAGGGGGACAGTGACTTACGAATTACTACAGGAAAGAAAAAAGGCTTCTCAAGATGCCATCTATCTGGACAGACAATCTGCGGCCCAATCTTGTCAAAGACATTGTATGTAGAAGCATGAAGTCATAAGGACAAGTGCCAAAAAGAAAAGTAGCCTTAAGTAGTGTATAAACAATAGAGTTTGGGACCCTGCTCCTACAAATTGGGCTTCAACAAAAGCAATAGATGTGACACAGTCTTGGCCTAATATACCCAAGGAAAACTACCTGTACTTTATGATAGAAACATATCAAAACCAAAGTCAAACAACAGGATGGAAGAAAGGGAGGGAATGAAAGAGGGAGAGAGAGAGAAAGAGAGAGTGACAGAAAGACAGACCGAGCAACTAGGGCACCTTAACAGATGTTCGCCACGGAACATCTTGGGTTGATGTTTTGGTTCAGTCAGACACCTCGCAGTTGATGGAAGGCGCCTCGCTGTCTCACACTGTGAAGACAGCCCAAAGTTTCCATCTCCTAGACAGTACTACAGAAGGCCAAGCCAGACGGTGGGCTGGGGATGTGGACAGATGAGTGTGAGTATGGATGAAGGGATGGAGGAGGAAGGAGAGGGCACAGAGGAAGAGGAGGAGGCAAGGGCTGGGGAAGAAACTTCCTGAGCAGTGAAGTCTGGATTTCGGACACGTTGTAATGGCAGAGTTAGGAGGGTGGACGCAGCACGCCTCATGGACAGAGGGAGGGAGCAGAATTCAGAACCCCAAATACACATCTCTTTCTTTGATTGTCAAAGAAAACTTTAACTGGAATTGTCTGATATTTAAAAAACGTTCAGGACCTCAGCACTGGCAGGGGGAGGGGCGGTGTCCTCCACCAGGTCAGGTCAAAGGGGGCCCAGTGGCCACCATCATCACAGATCTACACAGGCATTGTGGGTAGGCAGGCTCCAGTTTTCCTCTTCGAGTCGCAAACGCTGTGCGTTTGTCAGAATGAAGTGTTCAAGTCAATGGTTTGTTCTTGTTTATTTTTTCCTTTTTTATATAATTATTATATAACTTATGCATTTATACACTACGAGTTGATCTCGGCCAGCCAAAGACACACCACACAAAAAGAGACAATCCATGATCTAATGTGGCCTTGAATTTTAACTCTGTAATGCTTAATGTTTACAATATGAAGTTACTAGTTCTTTAGAATGCAGAATGTATGTAATAAAAATAAGCTTGGCCTAGCATGGCGTTAGCAGATTGACACGAGTCTGCATTTGCACTTTCTTCAGAACAAATTTGCCTTGTAGAAACTTGTGCTTCGTGGTGTGGATTTTTGGTGTTATAGTCTTACTTTATCCAAGAACATATATAAGGAGAACCATAAAAAACAGAATGCTGGACACACAATGTTGGCGTCTCCCAGCCCCTTAGCCCTTTCTGTCTTCTAGTTCCTTCTACAACTGGAAGACTAATAGAATCACCTTGGAGCCTCTAGATTTATTCCTAGAAGGGAAAGAGACCTGTAAAGCTGGGCTTTTAACTGAGCAATTCCATGTCTGCGCCGGTCACAAATCACCTTTATTCTTTCCAAGATCATAAAACATTGGATGAGTGGGGAGCCTGCCCTGGCTGTTAATACAAGCTATGTTATTATTATTGGTGGATAAATCACCATGGACAGCTGTCATTTCTCACCAGAGAGCATCATGGGTCAGCAAAGCGTGCCACCTGTCTCTTTTTTCTGAAACCTGGCCAGCCAGCCACTGTTGTTCCCATTTTTAGACCAGAATGATCAGGGAAGTCTGGTGCGGGAGTCCACAGCCCTGAGCGGAGTCCCCAGCTCTCCTTGAACACACGGTGGGGTCTGAGACCCAGAGCCAATCACCCTGGTTGTCTTTTCTCTCCCACGGGTCCTAAGCACTGCCCACCCTGGCTGCAGTGACGTGACTGAAGAGCTGTGACTCCAGTCCCCTGCAAACGTGAGCTGCTTCTGGGCCTGCGTTGGTGTCTACACTGCCCATTTCACAGCTGCTTCACAACTCATTCCGCACTTGGTAATCCTCTTGCTGTGATTAAACGCACTTGCCAAACCTCAGTACCTTGGGTGTTTTGGCAACGTTCCGTAAACTCAGTAGGATACGATTACCCAAGCTTCAGCTGCCCCTCATTACTGAGATTGAAAGGCGCCTGGTCATCTATCACCTGGCAGAGCCTGGGAATGACACAGAGTGCCTGGATCTCCTTAGGAGGAAAGAGAGCAAGCTGAGCTGGCAGGCAGGGCCAGGCAGGGCGGGGCCTGTCCACCCCTGTGGGTTTGAAGGGAAAAGAACAGTCGTTTTGATTTTGACCTAGAAAGTAAGGCATATCGCCATTCTGCATAGACGCCACGTACACTGACTGGGAGAGCAACTCAGGGGTCTCTCTGGGGACTGTATTATAAGCAACATAACAAAAACACACTGGGATGATTATATTCCATTCTAACAGATGTTTTCAGTTAGATTTCTCATGCCAGGTTATTAGCAAGTATAAGGAGAGGCTTGGGCCACTGAGGTAATGTTCAATCACAAGATCACTCTGAGTTCCCTGCAATAAATAATTCTAAAGTTGAGTGGAAATAGTATCCGTGTCGGTGTCTGCTCCCGTTCTCATCTAATTCCAGAGTTCTCACAGGCCATCATTTTCCCAGCGATCTGGCTCTTCACCGCTCATCTCCTGACTCATCCTCCAACCCCGCACAGAGCACCTCAGTTGGAAGGAGAGAAGTTTTCTCTTCTGAAACTGTCTTTGGGGCTCTGGGCTTGAATTCCTCCCAAATCTCAGCCAAGGCTTCTATTTATGTCATCCAACCTGGCGCCTTCATTCCATGTGGGGGCAGACAACGTTCATAATCTTTTCCATGTAACTTGCAGGACAACAGAGAAATACTTCCATCTCTACAGAGAGAAAGGCAAGTGTTGAGAGAAACCACCTCCAGCGCCCAGGGTTTAAACCGATTCACTTCCAGAGCTTGGACTTCTCACATCTCGGCTGGTCTTTGAGGATGACGAATCAAGTGTCCTCCCTCTAACTCAACTCTGCAGGCTGAGGCTGCAGAAGCCCAGTTCTTCCAGATGACCAGAAGGGAAGCAGAGCCCCCTCCCATTTCCCCTGCCCCTCACACAGCAGCTGGCTGGGAAGCCTGGCCACTCGAAACTCATGTGTGCCCAGAGCACTCCCCGTGGACAAGGCCAGCAGCAGGCTTGTGGCCTGTGACAGGGGAGCGACCCTGCACCCCGCCCCGTGGCCTGATGCTGCTCTGAGAGAGGCAGAGGTCTTCTCAGCTCCCGCAGGTCCTGGCTCCAGGAATTCCTCCCTTGCCCTGTTCAGGGAGCAGGCTGATAAACACATAAACAGCTCCTTAGTGGGAGAATAAAGCTTAAGGCTGCAGTCCTGGGGTGCCAAGGCCTACAGCCTTTCACTAACGTGATTGGGCAGGCACAGGGCAAGGAGCTACTCTCAGGCACAGAGACTGGAACCAATGGCTGTCAATCAAGGGAGGTCCCGCCTCTTCCTATAGAGGCACAGAAGAGGGGTAGAGAGATCCAAGGTGAATGCCTTAAAAACCCCCTTCCTGCCTCACCCATGGCTCATGCCTGTAACCCTTGTTACTCAAGAGGCTGATCTGAGGATCACAGTTTGAAGTCAGCCTAAGCAGGAAAGTCTGTGAGATTCTTATCCCCAATGGACTACCAAAAAAGCTGGTAGAGTACTAGCCTGGAGAAAAAAAGCTCACAGACAGTGTCCAGGCCCTGAGTTCAAGTCCATGATTGCACACACACACACACACACCACACACACACACTGTCATCATTTAGTCTGTGCCTCTACCCCATCATGTTCATCTGGCACTGGCACTGTTGCATTCACGAGTGGCCTGTTCAAGGGTCCCTGGGCTTCAACCCTGCCACGGCCATGTTCTTGTCGATCCAACTTCAATTAAGAAGAAATGCCAATAGGAAGACCTCTTTGTGACTTTCCAGTAGCTTCATGTGCATCTCAACTGTTAGCTGGTGTGTGCCTGTCATCCCAGCCACGTGGGGGGCCAACCAGGACAAAAAATATTCCTTGATATGACATCTCAATATTAAAAGCTGAGCTCGGTGACTCATGTGTTTCATCCCAGCCATTACAAGAAATGGAGAGAAGAGGAAGGGTCAAAGGTCAGGAGGGGAGAGCATCAGAAGGGAGGGGAGAGAGAGGGGAAAGGAGGGGAGAGGAGAAGGAGGGAGAGGGGAAGAGGAGAGGAGAGAGCAGAAGGGGGGTGAGGGGAGAAGAGGGGAAGAAGGGGAGAGAAGGGGTGGAAAGGGGAAGAGAAGGAGGGAAACGGAGGGGAGGGTTAGAGATGGAAGGAGAGAAAAGGGACATTTGGATCTTTTAAGGATCCCTAGTGTTTCTCCCTCCCTTTGGGTGATTTTTTTTTTACTTACCCAAGATGTGTGTGCAGTTTGTATGTGAATTCTCTTCCAGTTCCCGCTTCTAAACGATAGAGACAGACCCAGGCAGGTTTGGCTGCTGCTGCAAGCCTGCAACGTCACCCTGCTCCTGGCGGGTGGGCACAATTCTTGCCCGTTCCAGGGGCTGCCAGGGGTTTCTTGTGCCCGGAAGCACGGCCTGTCTGCCAGGCCCTGGTGGTTCGCTGGTGCTTACTGTGGGCACATCCGATCATCTTCCCTCGGAGGCCAGGAGCGCAGCACACGGCACCTCACACGGTGGTGAGCGTGGCCGGGGCCCTGCCACACCAGCCCTCAGCTCCGCCTGGCCTGGCCTGACCCGTGCCCTGTGGCGCCAGGAACGCCTTCCCCAGACCTCTGCAGGCGGCCGCTTCTGACCCCTGACCCCCAGAGATCCCCAGACAATTAAGGGCCCTGTGTGGTTTCTACCCATGCCACGTCGTTTTGGGGGAAATGGATCACACAGGTTCATAGGGACAAACACCCATTGCTGTCTCTGGACTGGGCCTGCGCCTTACCTCCTCCCTCCCTTGCTTTACACCGTAACTGTACTGGGCACTCCACATGTCAGGGGCTCCCTCCCCTGCTCCAGAAATGTCTGCTGCCCTTCCATGGCTTTGACTCAAGGATGGTCAGATTTTTCGGAAGTCCAAGAATCCCAAAGTGACATCTTCCGTCGCTGTCAAGTAAGTGACCCAGCAAGGCTGTGGCTTGGGTGAGGACTGGCCCTGTGGGAGGAGCCTCTCATTCGAAGCCCGGATGTGGGTGGAGCCTGGGTCTCCTGAGAAGCCCGGAAGTGGGAGTCTGGAGCTGGCCTTGCACCTGTATGGGGAAGCCGGGCAGGGGAGGGGGTGAGGGAGAGGAGGGTGTCTTCCGGTCACGTGGCCCTGCCCACTGCGATCCCGGCAGATATTCTGAAGAGCAAGAGCTGGACTCAGACGGGGATTCTCCCAGAAGCCCAGCACCAGGACACAGTGAATGAGTCCCCGGGACAGGGCCTGTCCCGCATCTGCACACCGGGCTCCGCGGCCTCCCCTCCCCTCCTTCTCCTCCTCCCCACACCCAGCTTGTTAGGTTGCATGGGGGTCTCAGTTGCTTTTTGGCCCCGACTGGCCGCCAGCCATCCATAGCCGTCTTGTTTTCTACCCCTAGACAGCCGGGACCCCGGCGTGAGCCGCTGTGCCGGACCTGACTCAGGTGTTGGATGGCGACTCAGGTCCAGACCCGGAAGCGCCATCCGCGGCGTGCTGGGCAGTACTCGGCACGAGCACCCGAGTCTGCCGGGGTGGGTGCATTTACCGATCTCGCTGTCGACGGCCAGTCTCCCTTCCTTTCGGAAGATGGGAGTTCGCACGGCGAAGGCCGGCTGGGCCCGGGCAGAGCTCCTCGGCCTTCTGCTTCTCTCCCGAAGGCCAGCAGCAGGGAGGGCAGGGGTAGCAACCGAGTACCCTCCTTCCACGACCCATCCCGGGGCAGCCTGGGTGAGACCCAGGGCCAGGGCCTCCCAGCTCGCAGGCCGGGGAGCCACGTGCCCCTCGGCCCCACTCGCGGTGCTCAGGTGCCGCACGGGTGCAGACGCCTTCTGCCCTTCCCCGTTGGGCTCCGTCCTTCCCCGCGGCCCCGCCCCCGAGGCCCCGCCC
>NW_012267320.1:80279-116751 GCF_000151885.1 Dipodomys ordii
GGGCCCCGCCCTTCCCCGGGCCCCGCCCTCCCCCGCCGTGATTGGCAGGTCAGTCTGGGTCTCCCTCACGAAGCCCTGGGCCTTCTCTCCACTAGGATGCCTCGCCCCGCTGGGTCATAGCTTAGCCCCTGTGAGTGTCTGAGGACTTGAACTCAAGAGCCACCAGCACGCCTTCCCCAGACCGCAGGGACGCCGGCAGGTGAGCTGCAGACCCCGCCGCCGAGCACGAGGTGTCGCCCTCCCGAAGTGCGCTGTCTTCTCTCCTTCCTCAGTTTACCCGGCAGTCCTTTCCTGGGCCCCCAATCCCCCCTGCAGCCCAGCAGAAGTGTGGAGGGCAGTGTCACGATGGTCACCACGGCCCTCTGAGGAAGTTGGGACACAGTTGCACCCAACCGCACTTGGGATGGGGTCTTGGAAACTGTTCCTAGGCCGAACTGGAACCGCGATTCTCCTGATCTCGGCCTCCTGAGAAGCTAGGATTACAGCTGTGAGCCAGGGTGCCAGCTGGCACAAGGGGTTCTAGTGTCTGCCCACGCTGAAGTATGTGTACCTGTGTGCCTCCGTGCATCGTCCCGAGGCAGATGTGTGTGTGCGCGCGTCTCTGTGTCTCTGCTCACGTGTGTGCAGTTGTGAAGTGCGTGTGTCACAATCTCAAAGCTCCGACTCCCTTGAGCCCCGCTTTCACTCACTGTGGATGGCCAGGATTCGGGAGCGATCCTGGTTCTGGCCAGCGCCAGGTCCTGAGGAAGTCCCCAGGTCACCCTGTGGTTCCCGCCGGGAGGCAGGCCGGCCTCCTGCGAGCCTGGAGAGCCGAGTGTCCACCAGGTGGCGCTGGCGCCTCGCGCACCTGCCCGGAGCCCGGAACCGCCCAAGCCGCTCCACGCCTGCTGGCGTAACCCAGAGGCCCGGTGTAACCGCCCCTCAGAGAATTCCCTCAGGGCCACAGCTGTGCCCTCTGGGCATTTAAATGGTACAGGCCGGGGTCGGCTGCCTCTTAGGGCCCAGTTTGCAGACTCAGATGTTTAAATATATGCAGGCTTGTGATGGCTCTGATACACACACACACACACACATCACATATATGTCGTGTGTGTATAATATATGTGTGTATATATATATATATATATATATATATATATATATATATATATATATATATATATATATAATTTCTGCTTCCCCAGGACCGGTATTGTACAATTTGAGATCAGGTCTCAGGCAACAGGCCATTCTTTGGTCAGGGCAGGGTCAGGAGTGGTGGAGCATTTTCCCTGCAGATTGGGACATGGGGGCAGGGCGGGGGAGGGTGGGGTACAGGGCCCAAGACCCTTGCTGCTCACTACAGCCATTCTCTCCACTCCAGGCATATGACTGACCATCTCTCCTAACCGCCTGTCCTGCCTCTACCTGCCCCGCCCTGGCCACGCCCCTGTCCTGCCTCTGACCTGCCCCACCCTGGCCATGCCCCTGGCCCAGGCCCCAGGTTCTAACCCCTGCCCCAGTTCCCTAGGGCTCAGCAGAATGGGCTGGGAAAATGGGTTCCTCAGCATTTCCACACTGCTGTTCCTGGAGCTGTAAGTGCAGGCAGCTCTGCACTCGGCTGCCGGTGACTGAGGAAACAAGCCCAGGGAACAGGTCAGGTCACCTGCTCAAGGTCACACGGCTGGCCCAAAGGCTGAGAAAAGCTGGACTCTTCTTCAGAGTCCAAGACCTGGACTTGACTTGCTCCCCTGCCTGGCATCATAGGAAAACAAACTGGTCGCAGGTTGGGCTGCACCACACATCCAGAGAGACTGTCCAAAGAGACTAGCCAGAGAGCTGGTGAAGCTACCCAGGAGGAGTGGTTTGGATGGACGACAGGGAGGTTTTGCAAGACCCATATAAAGAATTAGTTCTAGCCAGGTGGCTCTCACCTGGAATCCTAGTGACTCTGAGATCTGACGATCATAGTTTAGAGCCAGCCCAGGCAGAAGAGTCCGTAAGACTCTTATCTCCAATGAACCAGCCAAAAAACGATGGCAGTGGAGGTGTGACTCAAGTGGTATAGCCCCAGACTTTAGCAAAAGAAAGTCCAGCGAGAGGTCGAGGCCTTGAGTTCAAGCCCCAGTACCGGTGCGCACACGTGTAACACTCACACAAATAGGCTTGGGATATGGCCCCGCGGCACATGGCTCAGTCCGATCCCCAACACTGCAAATCATAAATAACCGAATGCTGGAGCTCCTGGGTTCTTGCATGACAGCAGAGGACCGGCTGCACACCCCAGGCCAGCTGGAGGCAATACCTCTGTCATCCAAAAGGTGGCGCCAGTGCTTCCTAAACCTGACTGGGCTCTAGCTTCCCAGGCTGCCTTGGAGTTTCTTTGGATGGTGTGTAGCTTTGAGCTTTATTCCCAAAGAGAACCCTTTACCTCCACTCCTGCTGCTGGCTTTGGGTGGATGCTGAGGCCCAGGCAGCGGGAGGTGAGAGGCTTTGGGCCTGCAAAGCACCCACTGGTAGGTGAGCATGGTGCAATCCCCAGACTCAGGGAAGACCCAGCTGAAAGGGTCCTTGTGTTTCAAGCCCCAGTGCACAGGCCACCGGTGTGAATCTGACGGCCCCAGCCCTGCTGGAGCTGGGTGAGCAGCCTGTCCCTTGCCCGGGCAGACGCCTTGGCAATAGCTACATCCTCCTGCACCAGCAGCCAAGGCTGCCAGCACGCTCACACTGATGTCACCAAAGGAAGGAGGGAGAGGCCCGCCCCTGATCATCTGCTTTCCTGGTATTTGCTTTTCTCCTGAAAACGGAAGCTGATCCGATTAATTGAGGGTTTCAGTGAGTGCGGGCAGGCTCACTGGGTTCGTGGGCTTTCTCCTCCTCGGGTTGCGGGATGACGAATCTCAGTAATCCCGGGACCCACACAGCTCTGTCCTTACAGGAACAGTGAACACAGCTTTCCTTTGTAGCCTGTCCAGGAAAACAGAACAGGCCTTTGATTTCAGGTCTTTAAATCCCTACCCTCTGGTCCTGCTTTGCAAGCCTAAACTCAGGTGTGCTAATAAAGGAAAAGCAACAAAGGCGTGGCACAGCCCTTGGAAGTTAAGCTCAGCTGCCTAATCCTCTCCCTCCCCCAGCTTTCTCCCTCCTCCTCTCCCTCTTCCCTTTCTCCCTCCTCTCCCTCTTCTCTACCCTCCCTCTTTCTTTCTCCTTCCACTTCCTGCCTCCCCCTCCCTCTCCGCTACCTCTTCCCCCCCTTTGTCTGCCATCTCTCCTTCCTAACATCATTCTATTGCTCTTTTTCTTTCCCTTCCCTTTCCCTCCCCTCGGCTTCCTCCACTCCCTTCCCCTTCTCTTCCTCTCTCCTTTCTTCCTGTCCCTTCCTCCTTGCCTTCCTCCTTCCCTATATTTTTCCTTCTTGCCATGCCCTGGGTATAGGTAGGGAGGACCTGTTATAGAGGCTCTGTCTATGAAGGCCAGAGCAGCTCAGGTTTTTCTGTGCATGCAGAAATCACTTCAGGCTCTTCCTAAAAGATGCCAGGGCACAGGTCCGGGCTGAGCCTGAGACTTCGCACTTCCAGAAGGGAGAGTGTGTAGTGAGGGAGGGAGGCGGCGGCCGGGGCATGCGCAGTGCTCTGACACGGGTCTGATGGAGGCACCACGGATCTGCTGACAGGCTGTGATGAGCTCCAGCTTT
Organism: Dipodomys ordii; assembly: GCF_000151885.1. Classification (NCBI taxonomy): domain Eukaryota; kingdom Metazoa; phylum Chordata; class Mammalia; order Rodentia; family Heteromyidae; genus Dipodomys; species Dipodomys ordii. The sequence continues at coordinate 83,953 of NW_012267320.1, forward strand.
TGAGGACACCCTGGGCTACCTCACAGCAGCGGCTCTGAAGCCTGCAGCTTGAACCACGGCTCTCCTGGATCCTTTGATGTCACAGGCCTCCCAACAAAGCACAGAGTGATGCACACCAGAGCTACCCCGCACAGGACACTGCTTGTATCCATCAGTTTTCTGTTACTGGAAGACAATGCCAGGGGTCGGGATTTTATAAAGAAGAGAGGTTCATTGAGCTGTTTCGGAGACTGCAAGTTCAAACAACATGACACTGGCTCTGCTAAAACCCTCTTGGCTCGGTCCCCACCCGGTGTGGAGGAACAATGAGTGGAGAGTACCGCATGGTGAGGTGGAAAGCTGGCCCAGCCCAGCCCAGACCAGCTCAGACCAGCCAGAGCCAGACCGGGCTGCAGTGTCAGCACCGCTCTGCTGAGGACTAAGCATCCATCCTCCATCCGCACCCTCGGGCTTATTTTTTCTGCTTCTCTCTGACATCTTCTCTGGGTCTCCATGATCACTTAAAAAAATAAATAAATCTAGCAAGTTCCTTCCGCAGAGCCTCTGCTTCCCACAGCCCCTTGGCTCAGGCGCTCCTGCTGCGCCTGTGCTCCTGCAGCTGCCATGATGGCTGTGGCCCCCTTGGACAGCCATCAGAAAGCCCCGTAGCCCTGAGACCTCCCCGAGTCCCACGAGCTCGGACCCGCATCGCAGTGTTCTGTTCTGGGGTGAGAACTCCTCCCTCTGTTGACTTCCGGTGGCCATGGGAGTGTCACCGTGTCGGGTGAGTTCTCTGCATTCCCAGCAGGGACGGACTATCCTCACCTCACCCAAGGCCAGCCCAGTGCCCAGGCCTTGAGGTCACAGGATGCACAGTTTGGCTGGCTGATTGCTGACTACGTGGGAGAATGAATGAATGACTGTGTCGCAATTGTTCATTCTGAGCTTGGGTTTCATCATCTCTGGGAACTGAAAATCTGCCTCTGACTGGCAAAAGAAATTACATGGACTTTTTAAGATTTTGTTGTTGTTGTTTTTATGTATGTCAGTACTGGGCTTGAACTCATGGCCTGGGCACTATCCCTTAGCTTTTTTGTTCAAGGCTGAAACTCTACCATTTGAGCTGCACTTCTGGCTTTTTGGTAGTTAAGCAGAAATAAGAAAGAGTCTCATGGGCTTTCCTGCCCAGGCTAGCTTCCAACTGTGATACTCAGAATCTCAGCCTCCTCACTGGCTGGGATTATACGAATGAGCTACCTGCTCTCAGCTGTATTTTTAAGTTTTTAAACTCCAAATATATAAACATGTAGCACAGCATCATTTTCTCTTTTGCTGAAAGATATAGAGTGACCCACACAAAACATCATCTCATGGAGTTACCTCAGAGTTTAAAACCAGGTTCTGGGGCTGACAATCAAAGATGATCTGGGTATTGGAATTGCTACCATTGGTTATAGGATTCATCCAGATGGTTTCTGTGTATACTGTCCAGGCCTTTGTTCTATGAGTTATAATTCTCTAAAACGATCTCCAAGGTCAAGTCCAACAGTTCAGACACTGGCTGGCGTGTGATAGACTGACCTTATTAAGAGAGCATGAAGACAAATCCACTGAGGTTCATGTGGGTGGACGCCAGAGCCCCGAGATGCATTTTTCTGTAGTGTGTGTGGGCAATGAATCAGGTGAAGTACGTTCTTGGTTACATCTTGAAGTCTAGCCAGGCTCCAGAAACAAGACCCTCCCTCCTTCCACTTGTAACCGAATGCATGCCAGTCCTGGCATTGTTCTGATACCTGCTTCACAATGCGGTTTCCACGGCTCCAGCCTCTGGGATCCACCCTGGCTGCATTCCCCAGGTACTTGGCAAACCCCAGTCCACTTTGCTTCCTGGAACTGTAGCCAGAGACACGGGAACAGGCAAGAGAGTCATTATTTCCATAACTGTCCATGAGCAGTTTTCTTCTTAAACCGCATCTCTCCATCCAACCCTCCCCTCAATAGAAAAAAACACCCAGATGGAGACGATGTTTTCTTTACAAACCTCAGTTGAATATCTTGGCCGCATTGTCCTCGTCTTTCAACAGATTCCAGGAAGCAAACATGCAGGGGTCTCTTCTGGAGCCCCGCCCCCTGGGTTTCCAGACAGGGCTTGCCACCCTGACCAAGGTGAGCGAGGGGTCGGGTGCACGCTTGCTTCGGTTTGCACTTCCCATTCCCCAGTACATAAAAGCATGTGTAGCTTTGTGCTTTCCTCTTTTCTGTCAAGAAAACGATTTCTTTTCCTATAATTCATTATTATGAGGGTGTCGAACAGCGAGGTTACTGTTTCGCAAGTCGGATAATGGGTACATTTCTTTTTAGACAATGTCACTCTTCCCTTGCTCTGTTTTCCTTTCCCATCCCTGCCCACAAGTTGCATGGTTTACTTTAGAAGATGAGTTTTTAAACAACCCCTTCCATGAGGTTTTAGCTTCTCTTTTGTAGGTAGAGGGGGCAATGACTGGGAAATGGAACTGCCAAGGGGCATCACAGCATGTGCTGGGCCTATGTGGGGGTGCCCGGGGCTGCAGGAAAGGGAGAGCCCTGCCGATAGTGGGGCTCCCTTCCCCACAGAGCCCCGCCTTCCAGTCAAGACTCCATGATGCCCCATAAACTATCCTAAACAGAGGCTGCCAGGAATTCCTCTTTCCTGCAAACCGTCAGACTATGAAATCAAGACCTACAGGGCAATTTGTCCCCTCTGCTCCACACGAGGCAGAGGCCGCAGTGCTCTGGGCAGAAGCAGCCTGTGTGACTCAGTGTCCTGTTTTGCAGTGGGAGAGGCAACATATGGACCCACCATTTCCTGAAACAAGTTGAGTTTCTAGAAGCCTCAGCAAAGAAAATAAGCAATGTACACATCAGATGTATCATGATCAATCCAAGAAAGCCAGAGAATTCAGCAGTACTGAGCTGGGTGCTGGTGGCTCATGCCTATAATCCTAGTTGCTAAGGAAGCTGAAATCTGGGGATCTAGGTTTGAGACAAACTCAGTCAAAATGCCAGGGAGACTTATTTCCAATTGACCAACAACAACACAAAAAAACAAAAATAAAAACAAAAATCAGAAGTAAAGGTGTGACTCAAGTGAAAGAACACTAGTTTTGAACAAAAGAGCCAAGGGAGAATGCCAACCTCTGAGTTCAAGCCCCAGTACTGGGAAGAGGAGGAGGAGGAGGAGGAGGAGGAGGGGGAGGAGGAAGGAAGAGGGAGAAGATTCAGCACTGCTAAACACATCACCCAGGCACCTTGGAGCTCTGTAGGTCCCAGGGCACCCAGCCCACCATCACCTCTTTCCCAAGAAAAGCCTTTCGACATGACAGGAAGTTCCACCATTTTCCTTTGGGACCCAACTTTGAGGAAAGAGGAAGGCCCAATGTAAAGGGGGTTGTCCACGGTGGTCTGCATCAACAGTTACCTTTTTGTTTGGAAACTCTTCTCAAATCCTTTTCTTATCCTGGAAACTCTTCTTCTCATGTAGCACACTTTATAGGTGGGGCTTCTTTAACTTGGAAGGAAGGTGATGGATGATCTTACCTGGGATCTTGGCCCAGAGCTATCCTTCTGCCTCTCCTTCAGGAGAAGCCCCAATGTCAAAAGAGCAAGGCTGGGTCCCAGCAGAAAGCTCTGATACAAGCAAGAGTCCCAAACTTGTCGCTTACCAAGATCATCACTGGAGAGAGTAATGGCTACCATTTCTGGGTGATTGCATGAAGGCTCTGGGCTGTACCTCTTATATTTATCTCTTTATATTTTCTAAGCTGGCAAAACTTAGGCTTATTCAAGCCCCACAGCTGACCAAAAGAAAAAAGATGAATGAAAAAGTTAGGCTTAGAAAGATGATCAGCAGATTGTCCAAGGACACCAATCTCACAGCTCCTAAGTGACAGGGCTTGGTGTTGGACTCAGGGACTCTTAATCATTGCTCATTTCCATGTGAGGATTTGTCCCTGGTCCCCTGGGCTGACTGAGAGTCTACAGTGGAGACAGAAGCTCCGTTCCTTATGTGCCCATGCTCTGTTTCATAAGAAACACAGGAAGACACTAGTGGGGTCAAAATCAAGAAGAATCTCATTGAAGGACAATGCCACGTGCTGAGAGCTCTGTCGGTCCCAGTGGACTCCTGCGATGTGGCCCCAGCTGGTGCTGCCACTCCTGCCACACTGGATCTCCTCTCCTCCCCCCGCCCCCTCCCCCTGCTCATGACCCCATCTCAGGGAGGTCACTTGCCCTGTCCTGGGACCATCCTTCCACCACCCTGTGACAGATCGACCACCAAACCCTGTATCTTCTTTTTATTCTCCAAAATACAAGACGTCAAAATACTCCATGTCTTTGCTGCTCTATTGTGGTCATCCAAACTTAATTTCTGGCATCAGCCATCCATTTTGGTTTGCCCTGAGAACCGTGTTATGTCTTCATGAAGTGTGTGAGTTTGGAGTCCCAGCGGCTCGGCCGCATCCCTGTTGTTTCTTTCTCTGTTGGTTCCTTCATCTTAAAGATAGAGACATCACAGCACCTATCCATCCAGTGCTGGGACATCATTATCTTCATTGAGGATGTAGAGAACAGTCTCTAACCTATCAGGAAGCGCCAGTGTGCATGACTTGCCTCTTCAACCTCACTCCACCCCGCCCCTGACTCCCCAGCTTCTCAGCTCCGTGTCCCAAGACTGCTCGCTGCCCCCTTCACCACCAGCTGGGCCTCTCAGCACCTGCATCATTCCAGGAAAGAATCATTCCCCAGGGCTGGGAAGGTGGCTCAGTGGTAGAGCGCTTGCCTTGCATGCCTGAGGCCCTGGGTTTGATTCCTCAGCACCACATAAGCAAAAAGAAAAAAGCCGGAAGTGGCGCTGTGGTTCAAGTGGTAGAGCACTAGCCTTGAGCTGAAGAGCTGAGGGACAGCGCCCAGGCCCAGAGTTCAGGCCCCACGACCGGACCCCCCCCAAAAAAAAGAATCATTCCCCTTCCTTCTCAGTTTGCAGAGCTCCTCAGAATTCAGATCTCAGTTCCTTGGGGAGGTACCTGTGGCTCCTCTGCATGTATCATGCCCTCAGAGGGTCAATTGTTTTTGATGGTGGTCCTGGGGCTTGAACTCACAAACCTGGGTGCCATCCTTGAGCTTTTTTGCTCAAGTGTAATGCTCTGTCATTTTGAATCACAGCTCTACTTCTGGGTTTTGGCTTTGTTGTTATAGTTCATTGGAGATAAGAGTCTCACAGACTTTCCTGCCCAGGCTGGCTTCAAACCTCAATCCTCAGCTCTCAGCCTCCTGAGTAGCTAGGATTACAGTGTGAACCGCTGGCACCTAGCCCATGGTGGAAGATTTTTATTTGTGGGGTGGGAACTCCATGCAGACAGGGAGTGGCACTGCGCATGACCCACAGCAGATCCTGGATACTACCTTTGGCGAGTGTCTCGAAGACGCTGCCCTGCCCTCTCCCCTCCCAGCAGCCGACCTTCCCTGCCGTCCATCTCCTGGGGGGTGGGGGTGGTGGAGGAGACGGACGGGGTGGTCACTGCTGTAGCTTGTGCAGATTTTGCTGGTGTTGGAGCTTTGGCTGGAGAGGGGAAGATGAGGCCTTGGTCCTAGGGCTTTCCCACCCAGGCCTCTTCATACAGGTGTCTGAGATAATGCCACACAGCGACTCCTCTATCAGGTGGAGCCATCGCTCCCTCCACTTGTCAACTGGAAGACAGAGACCCCCAGGTTTGAAGGGTCCCACGTCCCTGTCCCCTGCTGGTGGGGGTCTGCTCCCTGTGTCTGTGTCCTGTGCTTCAGTGTCCCACAGCAGCAGTAGTCAGACAAGCGCAGGGCATCTGCTCCTGCTTGTGGAGGAGAACGGCTGTCTGCACCATTTCCTACTCATCCGAGTTCCATTCTCCAGGAGACGGCGAGGTGGGAAGGGGAGGTTCATGAATTGCAGTGTTCTTGAGACGGGCAGGGTGGGACTGAGGCGCAGACAGAAGCAGAGTGGGAGCTGGAATGTGGGGGGGGGACGGCCTCGGCTTCTGGTGGGGACGCAGTGGCCTGCTCGGGGAGGAAATGGCCATGCGCCGCACCTGCGTGCTCTCCCTCGCTCTGTCGCTGGGTTTAGGCTGCTCGGGTCAGTCTGCCCCTGAGGTGTCCAGCAGGACCCCCCCTTTACTGTCCTCCACTAAAGGAGAGTCAGGGCAGGGGCCATGACCCACCAAGCCAGCGCTGGGCTTTCCTTCCTCTGCTGAGGTTTGTTTCCATCTTTTCTCCTGCTCTGCCCCTGCTTATCAAGCCCATGGGAAGGCTGGGAGGTCCCCTGTGGGCCAGGCCGCCTGCTGGTGCAGAATGGCTGTGCATCTGGGTGTGTAGGAATTGTGGTTTGGGACCCGTGACCCTGGGTGACTCTGGGGTCTGAACAACTAAGGAAAGCAAAGGGTAACGGTCAAGGAAATGCTCTCCTCTACTAGAGTTTTTCTTCTCTGATCCCCTAGTTTTTGTAAGCAAAGTTTCCACCCAGCTGAATGCTTACATAATACATATGCTTTATGAAGGCCTGAGGACCCAAGTTCCCTGCCCAGACCTTGCTTCTGTTCCATGCACTGTCCTCCTCCGTGGGTCTCTCTGCCTGGTTTCTCATAGGGAAAGCAGGTCAGAGGGGACACGGGGACACTGTTGTCACCCGTGTGACAATGTGGGTTTCCTGACCTTAGGGTCTGCTCGCACTGACTTCTAGGGAGGAGGAGGTCTGTTGGGGGGACACCAATCAGGGTGATGGCTTTACTGTGCACATATCTGGGGTCTTCTGTCCAAGTGGATCATTCATGCAATAAGACCTGAGCTTGTTTGCTTTCATTTGGGGGCCAGAAGAGCAAGAGTCTGGGTTTACCACATTGCTCGATCACCTCCCCAGGGAGGCAGAAAGTACGGGCTCAGACGGGCACAGGTGAGCGGCAGTTCAGCAGTGTTTATTTATTTTTGTTTTTGGGCGCTGTCCCTCAGCTCTTCAGCTCAAGGCTAGTGCTCTACCACTTGAGCCACAGCGCCACTTCCGGCTTTTTTCTTTTTGCTTATGTGGTGCTGAGGAATCGAACCCAGGGCCTCAGGCATACAAGGCAAGTGCTCTACCACTGAGCCACAGCGCCACTTCCGGCTTTAGCAGTGTTTATTTAATGTGGCAGCGTCATCAGCAACCTCATGACAATCCGTATTAGTCCATTTATTTGCGTCTCAGGGGTCCAGGCTGCAGCTTCAGTTGAGTGAGGTGTAAGTTGGCTCCTGTCTGAACCCCTCACTCCACTCTTCTGCACTCCAGTCTGCTGGTCAATGTGGAAATCTGTGCCATGGGCTGTGGTTTTCAGACAGTCTGACAGTCATTTCAAAGGGACCAGAGACCGAGGTTAGCTTTCTGCCAGTAGAAACAAGCTCTCATCAGGTGATGGGCCAGGGGCAGGGGCAGGGTCTTTGAGCTCGCTCTTTTTTGTTGCTGTTGTTTTTCCTCTTCTTCCTGGTCAGCAGGCTCCTCCTCTGTCTTGGCACTGGACCTGTACCCGTGGATACCACTCAACCAAATGAGCCTGAAGCAGACGCAGCATAAACACGTCTCTCATGAGTTAAACATGTGGAATTGGTGAGCAAACATTGGCCTGAAACCCTAGAACTGGGTGTTATTTAAAAGCTATCACCCACCCCCAGCCCTTCGCGGAGCCCAGGGCTGGCTGGGGTGTAAGATGCGTGTCCGTCTCATCCAGAACCACACGAGGGCCAACATCTTATCAACACTCAACAACCAAGTAAACACTCGAAAGCACTTACTTGTTCCTGGCTTCTCTCTGAGTGATAACAGAGGAAGTGCTCCAGGAAAGAGAGATGGACGCTTCAGGAGAAAGAACTGTGTGGGTCTGGGCAGTAGTGGGACTCTGGGTCCCCAGAATTGGCCCTCACTGCCAGGATGTCTTCCTGGATTGGAGAGACATTTGTCACCCAAGTTAGCTGTGGTTTTTTCCATCATGGGACGCTATCACAGTTGACGTTGCTGAGACTGAAGAAGAGACTTCTTGGTTACTATAACGTAGGAAAGAAAAACGGAAAGATCATTTCCTAGCCGGGATGACAGATTCAAATGACTGGGGCTGATCTCTGGGCCTCGCACACCTGTCTTCCTGGAGAATCACTTCTAGTCTTCACTGACACGTGGGGGATATGAATGAGACCTGGAAGGACAGGGCCCGTACCCTTGGTATGTCAGGAAGAATTCCAGGAGGCAGATTGACGGGTTCCATCCCAGAGTCTTCAGCCCCAAACTCTGCTTCTGTTTTGTGATGGTCTCCAGCAAGTAGAGAGGTTGAGGAGCGAAAAATGTAAAAAGGAGATGGCTATGGAGAGAATGGTACCTCCCTGTGAGCTCAGGAACTGAGCTGTCCCATGTATTGAATCTGTCCAGAAATATCTGCTTGGGGGGGGGGGAGGTAAAATAATAGAAAAGATCCAACCCTTGTGGTAAGACCGGGTAGGAGAGAAGGAAGCGAGGGGTGGTAACAGAGAGCTAGGGCTTCCTCCTGGGACAAAAGGCCTGCCAATGTCTGCTACTGCAGGTATCCCGAGGCTGGTCAGTGAGAACGTGGAGGGCGCACAGGGGGCAGAGAGGGGGCTGAGCACACCTCTGTCGATAGGTGACCCTGTAGGCCAGGCTCACCTACCAGCATGTGGCAGTTTCCAGTCCTCTCGGTCTACATGGCTATCGTTAGAAAGAAGCTTCGAGTTAAGCCTGAGAGAGCATGGGTATCCAGCATGAAGGGAAGAAGGGGAGTTAGTTGGCAGAAAGCACAGTTCTTATCTTGCTCCAGTGGTGATGAGACTTAGGAATGACAAGCTCATGGGTTCCCGTGTTTGGTGGAATAAAAAGCTCCACAATTGCCCTTTAAGATCAAAGTGCTCATCCATCCCATCTCTACCTGCTTAGTAGCTTTGAGGTGCCAGTGGAGATCTGAGCATGGTGAGTGAAGTAATGAATCAGAATGGGGTCTTCCTGCTCGCGCCAGGCTGCACTCTCGTTCAATATATGACAATTAATGGAAAACATTCCAATGGAGACGTTTTTTTTTTTCAATTTTCTGGAAACCCACCAGACTTTGAAGCTTTTGGTGAAGAATCCAGGAAGTTGGAGCGCAAGGCCTGCCTTGATAATGCAAGAGGTGAGCAGCAAGGGAAGGTCCCCAGCGTGGGAGGAGAGGTCTGGCCCTCGGGACTCGCAGGGCTGAGACTGTGTGTCAGGGAAGGAAGCCTGTTGCTCACCCCATGACCACCCCAGGGCGACCCTCGGGGTGCGCCAGGGGCACCCGTGACTGGCGGGGACTCCACACCTCTGCTCTCGCCCGGGGCTTGTTGCCTTTGGCCTTAGTGTAGGCCCGATCCCAACGTGTCCTCTGGCTGGCATTCTGCTGGTCATAGGAGGTACTTCTCCTCAGGAGCAAAACAAGAGTTGCGTGGCCAGCTGGCAGAGTGGGCTGGTGGCCCGTGGGCTGAGGATGCTGGCTGTGACTCAGGCGCAGGATCGCGCTGGGAACCCATCTCTAGGGGAGAAACATCGGGGTCTTTAGAGTAAAAGAGTGGAGGCTTGGGGCAGGGAATCGGCCATGCTGGGCATGAGAGATAGAACTGGATGCTAAACCAAGCTGTGTCTGCCAGGAACCAGGTCTTTTGGGAATGGGCGGGGCAGGAGCCAGGGCCCCTGCGGCCAGGGAGGGCGCCTTCGCTCGGTGAGAAGACATCAGAATCCTGGAACCTGGGCTCCATGGCTGTCACCCTGGGGTGGGGCACACTGCTCTTTCTGTCACCCTGTGGAGGGATCCAGTGTACACCATATGTCTTTCTTCTTTTCCTTTCCTTACGCACTTCTTGAGTAGGTAGGAGGGGTGCTCGTTTTCCCACTCCCTCGTCCATGTCCACTCCTGTGCCTCGCAGGAGTGATGGACCAAGTCCGCCCAGTGCTGTGCACTGCTGTGACAAGCACCCCACCCAACCCTTCATAGGCCTGTGGGCCTTGTGACAGCTGCGTCAGGGGAATGAGGCTTCTTTGCTTTGGGCCCGTGGAGAGGCAGGGCATCTTGAGGTGGAGCATAAAGCAAAAGAACCATTTGCTCCATGGCAGCTGGAAAATGGGTGCATGTATGTGGGGCGTTTCATGGCCCTAGAATTCCCTTTAAGGACCGCCTCCAATGGCCTGACTTCCTCCCCTGAAGCAGCTCCTCCTCCTCCTCTTCCTCCTCTTCCTCCTCCTCCTCCTCCTTCACTTCCTGTCACTTCCCAGTAGCACCACCATCAAAGGGGGAAATGTCCCTCTCTATGGTCTTTTTGCATGCCCACCCTCCATACCTCCCCTGAGTGAGTTGCAATAGAGTAGCAGAATTTACTACATTTGTATCCACAAAATGTCTGGCCTGCTCATAACTCAAGCTTGGCCTTTCCTCCCTCCACAATCAGTCAATTGTGGAGGTTGTCACTGGTGTAGTTGAGAAAGAGATGCAGTGCGTGTGAAGTTCAGGACACTGGGCTCTGGGTACCTGACCAGTCACATCTCTGAGCCTTCTGGCTCTGTTTGTGTCTGGTCCCAGATGACAGTACCCATGTCATGATAGATGATTGCTAAGCCTGTGCAAGCTTTTGATCTGGGGGTCAGACAGAGAGTTGCTCCTTAGCCATAGTGTGAACAGATGTCCCCGTGGCCTCCACCATGCTCCACCAGCGCTCAGGTTCTGGATTTTGAATGGTGCCTTGTTTTCTGTAGTGGGATACATGCGTTCTCAGCCCTGGGTGTCTACACTGTGATTCTTCTAGATTGGGTCAAGCTCAAAACCCCATGCATCCTTTCCCCATCACAGATGTGTCTTTTAGTCTGCAGGTTGTATGAGCCACTGGGCAGCACTGTTTACACTATGGCGGGCATTTGAGATCTAATCCTTTCCTGTCTGGTGCCCTGGTGAGGGCTGGCAGCCTTGCGTGGAGGGCCTGGGGTGTAATTTCCTGGAATGTGAGCCTTCAGGACCAAAGAAGTCCTCCACAGGCCTGCTTGCTTCTCAGCCCCGGGAAGTGGGAGCCTCCCTTGCTCTCTGGCAAACTGCTCGGGTCCCCTGCACATGTCCATTCCTGTTTAGAGTCCAGTTGCTCCAGTTTACTCCCAGCTTCAGTGCCAGTCTGTTCCCATGATTGTCACTGACCTTCTCCTTCAGGAAGGCCCTCCTCTGAATGCTCCCCCATGGTCGTAGACACAGTTCATGCGTCACTCAGCTCTCCTGAGACCACATTCCCAGCTCCGGCCCCTCCCCCCAATTCCTGCCCTTGTTAGCCAGAGGCGGGCCCCTGGGCCTGGAGTGGTGCATCCCCTGGAACCGGGAGTCCTCCTGGAAGAGGGATAATCAGACAGCAAGTGGTGCAAATGTTGGATTGGACTCCTTGGAGGGGACTCCAGAGTCACTCCTGCCTCACACCTCACCTGCAGCCATCAGCTTGTGATTACATGGACTTCCTCATATGTAGAGGAGACTCAAACAACGTTCCTTTCTCCCAACAGCCTGAGAGTGAAATGGTGTGGCAAATCCCCAGAAATTCATCTGGTGCATCTCTCCCAGCCTGGGCTCTGTGGTAAGAGGAGATATGGAGGGAGGCACAGGCTGCGTCCGCACAAAGATGGCACCACCAGTGGGCAAACAGAAGAGAAAGACAATGCTGTGATGGTCCGTGTGGCAAACAGCTCATCACAGGCACTGCTGGTGCCGGCCCTGTTGGCAAAGGATGGCATTGCTCCAAGGAGCATGCTCAGCAGGCCATCTGCATAAGCCTGGCACAGGACAGTGCTCGATCAATCAGAATTTGCCCAGGCAGTGAGGAAGGTCTCTATACACTGTGATGGAGAAGACGATGCCTGGCTGACCATCGGCCAGCCCGAGCTGACACATCCTGGGATCATAAGCCCTCTGGGGAGACATGGAGGGGTTAAGGGGATGGAATGCTTAGATATGGATCCATCTCTTCTACTTATCAGTTGGGTATACTTGTTTATATAAACTTGTCTATATTAATTGTGCCCTGGAAGGCTTGCTCGGTCCCCAGCCTGTGGGCTGTTGAGAATGACTGGATCGTGAAGGTGCTGGCTTCAGTGGATCAAGCCACTGAGGAGTTTGTGGCTTAGTGGGCTATCGGGAGGTGGGACCCCTGTGGCAGGCATAGTCACCAGACTACACTGTGGAAGGAGGAAACGCATCGTCCCCTGCCCCTCCCTGCCTCCCTCGCTGCTTCCTGGCCTCTGTGAGGAGAGCCACTTTGCTCTCCCTCATGCTGCTCTAGCCTCCATGACGCCCGAGCATCTTCCGCACCACAGGCCAACCGTGCGGTCAGCTGACGGTGTGTGGATTAAAACGTATGAGATCTTGACTCCAAATAAACCTTTCCTCCCTGAAGTTCCTTACTCAGCTATCAGTCCCAGCAACAAGAAAACTAAATGAGTGCAGGGACCTTGGACTTTGTAGGCTACGCTTTTGGCCTCTTGATGAGATGTCCTGTCTTAATACTGAGGATTAAGTACATTCAGAGAGAACTGTGCCCAACACTCAATGCGCACTTCAAAAATACCATCTGTCCCCTCAGGGGCAGTAACACACTCAGTGTGGCTGTACTGACGCACGCCTCAGCTCTGAAAGAATGAGGGAGGAGCTGTGATCAGATCCACGGACCGAGTCCCCGGTCTTCATGTTTGGAGAGCAGAAGGCAGCCTGGGTACATGTAGATGCTCAGGACCAACCAGGGCTAAGGAAGCCGCATTCCATTCTAACTAGCCTCCTGGCCATTCAGCATGTACATCAACTATTAAATCCAACCTGCAACGATAAAACCAAGATAGAGCAATTGCACCTGTGGAATTGTGAACATTGGTGTTCTGGGCGGTTGTGCTGTTTTATGGGTCCATTAGTGGTATAAGAGAGCCCACCTGCTCCACATACTAGCTCTTGGTATGTTAGTTTGCTCACTGTTTCACACATGGTTGGTGCTCTACCACTTGAGACATACCTCAGGGGTTTTTTAATTGGAGATAGAATCTTGGACTTTTCTGCCAGGGCTGCTTTGGAGTTATGATCTTCTAGGTCTCAGGGATTAACTAGTCAGGATTCAGCAGCTGGGCTGAAAGATTTATTACTAATATTATTGGTCTTACTAGAATTTTAATTTTTGGTTTATAGTAGTCTGATTGAAATGCTCCTGAGCATAGTTCCTTATGTGTGTGTCCTTCCTGAGGTCCTCTGTGCTTTTGTGATTCATGAATCCATGCTTTTCACCAAACACAGGTCATTTCTGACATCAATTTTCATTATTTTCTTGTGTTACTTTCTTTTTGGAACTGCGCTTGACTGTACATAAGACATTTGATATCCCTGGCATTCATTAAATTCTTTTTTTGGGGGGAGGCCCCGGTCTGGGGCCTGAACTCTGGGCCTGGGCGCTGTCCCTCAGCTCTTCAGCTCAAGGCTAGCGCTCTACCACTTGAGCCACAGCACCACTTCCAGCTTTTTTCTTTTTGCTTATGTGGTCTGAGGAATCCAACCTAGGGTCTCATGCATGCAAGGCAAGCACTCTACCACTGAGCCACCTTCCCAGCCCGTCATTAAACTCTTTTGCTTTTAGTCCTTTTTTAATTCTGTTTTATATTGCACTATTCTTTCTTTTTTTTTCTTTTTCTTTTTTCAGTTGTGGGGCTTGAACTCAGGGCCTAGGTGCTGTCCCTGAGCTTCTTTTGCTCAAGGCTGGCACTCTACCTCTTGGGCTAGTACCACTTCCAGTTTTCTGATAGTTTATTGGAGCTAAGTATTTTACGAACTTTCTTGTTTGGTCTGGCTTCTAAACAGGATCCTCAGATCTCAGCCTCTTGAGTAGCTAGTAGTACAGGCGTGAGCCACCAGCACTATCCTTTCTTCTTTCATGTCCAATTTTCTATTAAATCTATTCAGTGCATGTGTATATACATACAATTTTAGCTTTTAGTTCTGGGGATTGAACTCAGGGCCTTACACTTGCTAGGTGGGAGTTGAACTGCTTGAGCCACACTCCAAATTTTTTTTGCTTTCATTAGTTTTTCAGATACAGTCTTACATTTTTTGCCAAGGTTGCCTTTGGCCCACAATCCTCCTACCTCCACTTATCCAGCAGGGGAGACCATAGGCATTGCCCACCAAGCCTGGTTTGTTTGTGAGATACGTTCTCACTTTTCCCAGAGGTGGCCTTGGGTCACAGTCCTTCTCTCTCCCTCCATGGAGCTGATATCATCTGTGGCTCTAAGTACACATTTTATTTCAAATATTTATTTTCTTAGTTCTAAAATTTCAATTTGATTCTCTTATAGATGTTGTCTTGCTGGTGAAATTTCTTCATTACATTTTTATTCTGTCACTGTACTTTTATATATCATAGCTTTCCTTATTTTCTTCCTTGTTTCCTCTCTTGTCTGTCTGCCTGTCTGTCTGTCTCTGTCTGTCTGTCTGTCTGTCTTCTCCTTTCCTTTCCTTTGGGGGATTAACCCAGAGCCTCACACGTATCAGGCAAACCATCACTGAGTTGTCTTCCCATGCCATCAGTCAGAGCTTGAATAGCTGTTTTGACATCTTTGTGTAATAATTTCAGCATCCAGACCAGTACCACTGTGGCCTCTGTTAATTTGCTTTTCTCTTAAGGGCAGCTTACATTTTCCTGGTGGCTCTTTGTCTCATTTAATGTTGGATTATATCTCAAATCTTGTCAAAGACCTATTATACAAATTCTCAGTTCTGTTCTCTCGTTGCACTGTGCACACGTGAATATCCCCAGCTTTGTATGGATTTAGCTATAGTAGCGGACTAGATTGCTGCTTGAGAATGGCTACTCTGGGTGGGGTATGGAGAATGATTGAAAGTGGGGGAGACTAGAAGGCAGAGTAGGGAGTGTAAAGGACCCTGGCTCATCTTTAACAAATCAGAACAGCACAGAAGGATGAGAGTGACCTGAACTATGGGAGCTTGGACTAGAATGGAAGAGAAGACCCTGGCTTGACAGGAAGTCCGTGGGGACGGTGGACAGGGTTTACACGGCGTTGGAACCTGTGGCCGGGGAGCAGGAGGAAACAAGGTGGGGACTGTCAGGTTTCAAGCACTTGAGGACAAGAGATTTAGGAGGGAGCACACTATTGTCCAGCATTGTCCTCCGAGCGGTGAGATGCCACGTGAGGCAGCATAAAGCAAACACGAGGACCCCGCGGTCACACTGCAGCTTATAATGCCCGCAGCGCTGCACGGGGGCGATGGCACGGAAGCTCACCAGTGGCAGACTGCACCATTAGGAAATGCATCAGGAGATCAAATGTTTCCAAGGCTCTCAGGCTGTTGGGAAACCGTCAGGAACTTTGAGACAGCAGTTGGGAGGGGAAGCCAGTGTATGATTAACTCAGAAGGAGCACAACTCGCCTCTCACTATTTGAGAACAGGATTTGAAAAGCCGTGCTGAGCACATCATGGTGGGGAACAAGCAAGGGGTAGAAGAAGTGTCTCACTGCTCAGCAGGAAGCGAGAAAAGAAAGGGAAGGAAAACGAGGAAAGGGCTCAGTTCTACTATTTCCAGTGTCCCCTTTCCAGAGAGCCCCCAATGACCTAACTTGCTTACATTAGGCTCCACCTCCTGAAGGTCCCACCCTGGGCCTGTGGGGCACAGTCAAGAGCTCAACTTCAGGCTAACCCCTAAAGGCTGCAAGAACCAGGAGTCATCCGATGAGCATCTAGAATGTTCACTGGTACAGCTTTCCTCAGTGCCGATCAAACCATGGTGCAATGCCTGCTGCGCTTAGATTCTTCTGTCTGTCCTGCAGGACTTGACAGCGCAGCGCTGGTACAGTAACAGAGGTGAGGTGTTCCGATCCTCCAGGGAGGACCCTCTCCTGGGACAGTGCCCTCTCTCTGCAGAGCAGGAGGCTGGGTGGAGACAGATGGATGACCTTGGGAGAGAGAAGCAGGTCATAGGTTGAATCCAGATTTGTTGGAGTCCTAACCCTTGGACCCCACAAAGTGACCTCATTGGAAAATACAATGTTTACAAAGGTGAGCAAGTTGAAATCCGAGCCATCAGGTCGGGTCCCAATGAAACACAACTGCCGTCATTTACAAAGGGAGACAGACACCAGTGGTTCACACCTGTAATCCTAGCTACTCAGGAGGCTGAGATTTGAGGATTGAGGTTCAAAGCTCACCTGGGCAGAAAAGTCTGTGAGACTCTATCTCCACTTAACCATAAAAAGCTAGAAGAAGAGCTGTGGCTCAAGTGGTAGAGTGCTAACCACGAGTACAAAAGCTCAGGGACAGAGCCCAGGCCCAGAGTTCAAGCCCTAGGACGGGAAGAAAATAACAAGGAGGACAGACACATACAGAGAGAGGAGAGATGACAGGAAAGCACACAAGGAAAATTACCACCACGTTATGAAGCTCCCACAGCCTAAGGGACTTATAGGGTTGTGATGAGGCTAGAGAGCCCAGAGGATCCCTCTCCGGCAAGCTGCGGAGTTGAGGATGTTGTAACTGCTCACCTTTAGAAATGTATAATAAATAAATGCACAACACATTTCCGTGGTTCTGAACTACCAAGCTTGTGGTAAGTTTGTTATGAAAACCAACTGGGGAAAAATATGTATAATATGGCTGTTTCAAGAATTTGCTTTTAGGGGCTTGGAATGTGGCCTAGTGGTGGAGTGCTTGCCTAGCATGCATGAAGCCCTGGGTTTGATTCCTCAGTACCACATACACAGAAAAGGCCAGAAGTGGTACTGTGGTTCAAGTGGTTAGAGCACTAGTCTTGAGCAAAAGAAGCTCAGGGACAGTGCCCAGCCCTGAGTTCAAGCCGCAAGACAGGCAAAAAAAAAAAAAAAGGAATCTGTTTTTAATCTTCATAGAACAATGTCTGCCTTCTAATCAATATTTACATATTCTAAGGAAAGGACCTATTTTGGAAATCAAGTAATTGATAAAATGCCCCGTTTCCCTGGGTAAACATTAAGTGGAATCAGGAATAACTTAGCTTGAACTACTCTCTGGTGAAACACACCCTGTGCCCAGGATGCTCTCCTTGCCCGGCCTCTAAACTTCAACCTGGGATGCTCCAACAGCAGCTCTGCTCTCCATCTCTGATGCTGTGCTTCAGCTATTGGCTCCTCACCAAATCTATACGTTTCTAGGTCCAACTCCCTACAAACCCTTCTTTCCAAAAAGCAAGCAAAACCCCACCACCAGAAACAACAACAACAACAAACCACTTAAGACGTGTTTTTAATAATTATTGTGGTTACTGTGACTGGAAACAATTAGTTCAGAGGCGCGTGTAGTTAAACTTCTGACCCAGAGTCCTGCCCCTCCCCCCTCCCTGGCTCTATCATTCCAGTGAATGAAGAGAAATTCGGGGACCATAAAAATCAGCTTTATTGCATTGGCTCTTGTTTCACAGGTTATAGTGATTCTATAGATGGAGAAAGGGAAAGGAAATAGGGATACATACGAAAATACAAAGGGGTTTGATGAATAGAGGTAATCTTGCCTAGGAAGTTAAATTCGTATTAAAACCCACAGCCATGGTATGACCCATCTCAGTGGTGACAGAGACAGAGCCATGTAAGGTCAGTCAGTGTAAGGATTCCAACACACACCAGCCTTCAGAAACACTAGGCACAATTCTGCCAAGTCAAAAACCAGTGCTAGTTAAAAACAAAACCAAAAAAACCCCAAAAACCCAAGGCCAATAGGGCTGCTCATCGGAGAGATCAGGCAAGTAGCAAGAGAGGAAAAAAGGTATGATTGGGATTTGGGTAGCCATATGCTCAGGGATTCTGAGAAATACGCTTATAAAATCTGAATCTGTTTGGGATTTCCATCCTTGTGATGAAGTGGGATCTTGGAGTGGATCCCTCTGGATTGGAGAGTCTGTTCATCAAAGAACTCTTTTTTAACTGAACAATTCCATGACACCCTACAGAAATAACTCCTCAAAAAATAGATGCCTCTTGGCTGTCATCCTGCCTCCCTCCACTGCTTAATCCTGGGTCAGCTGACAGACACAGCTTCCTTTTGTGAGCTGGAGTTTGTTTTTGTAGAAAAGCCCCCGACACAGTCATGCTTCCTGTACTGATGTGGTTTAAGGCAACATCTCTGTTCCTCCCGCAGGCCCTCGGATGGGAGACAGTCCTTCCTTCAGTCTGCACGCCACTCACCTCTTTGGGAACTCTTCACTTTTCCATAACATTAACTATATTGGTTATTATAACAGTACTAGAAATAATAAGCCAAGAGGTCAAATAATTATTTGGGCTTCTAATATTTTTAAGAGAATAGATCAATATAAACTATTGTAGTCATTCCCTAGGGGTCTAATTTTGAGTGTGTTCAACCATATATCTATATATATCTATACATATTCATTTATTTAACTTGAATTTTTTTTTTGGGTCCGGTAGTGGGGCCTGAACTCTGGGCCTGGGCACTGTCCCTCAGCTCTTCAGCTCAAGGCTAGCGCTCTACCACTTGAGCCACAGCGCCACTTCCGGCTTTTTTTTTTTTTGCTTATGTGGTGCTGAGGAATTGAACCCAGGGCCCCATGCATGCAAGGCAAGTGCTCTACCACTGAGCCACCTTCCCAGCCCTAACTTGAATGTTTTTGAGGAGTAAAATGAGCTATCCCAGGGGGTGGGGAAGTGTGGATTCTAGATACTAGATTTGAATCAAGATAAAGTTACAGTGAAGCACTATATCATTGTGTGTGCTGCTAAACAATGGAAACTTGGGAGATGAAGTTAGACATCTCAGGGTTCCAAATTAGTTTGATTCGTTTCTCCAGTGCTGGAGAGGAATCCGAAGCCAAATTCTACCATGAAGAGTAGCCTCTAGGCTTTTGCCTATCCCAGTGGATGGTGACTTTACGTCCATGGTCAGGCAGGTCTTTCCCCGTCTAGTCTAATCTACTCTGAGAGTCCACAGCTCTACGCTGAGCAAGAGAGGCGCAGGTGGGACCCGGTGCTCTGTTGGACGTTACTTTTGCTGGCTGTGCAAATACGTTTTTGGAGTAGCCCCTATTTTTTCTGCTACTAGTTGTATGAACGCTGTCACCTCAAAGTACATGTTCATGCTCCTTTAGAACGAGCATCGCTTGAGAGTAGATGAATCCTTCCCAGAGGTCTTTCAGATTGGACAAATAACTACACAGGCTCGTGGCTCCACTTAAAGACCCTTTGAATTGCCCAGCAGTTGCGTGGTGTATTGCAGACAGTGGACAGCAGGGCACAGATGGTATCCTAACAAAGTCCACACGGGGCACAGGATAAAAGCGAGCAAACATGCAACCTGCCCCACAGCTATGGTATTGCTGGAGTTCCTCAGGCTGCAGTTTGACACTGTCTGGAAGGCTAGATCCTTTGTTGATATATATGATATCGCTGGGTGTTGTTCTGCGGTGCTGGGAATGAAACCCAAGGCATCAGGCAAGAGCAAGAGAACGCTACCACAAGCTGCATTCCCAGCTGCAGGGCTGACCTTCAAGCCTGTATCAGGTATGCCCTCTGACTTTTGAAATCGGTTGTTGTATTAGGAATGAACAATTAACTCCAGTTAGTCACCTTTTCTTGGTCTTCTGCTTTTACACAACCCCTATATAGTAACTAAAAGAGAGTCAATCATCAATGCTTGACTATCTAAATGTCTGCGATTTTTAATCGGGATTGATTCTTTTGTTGTTGTTGTTCATGAAATATCTGACTGGGTAGAAAGATGAGCTGGTATGGACAGAGGGTCAAGTAGGTAGGGTGATGAAGGACTCAGAGGATGAAATAAAGTAACTGAAACTTCATTTTGCCTCACTGGGTTTTTTTGTTGTTGATGTTTTGTTTTGTTTTTGTTTTGCTGGTCCTGAGGCTTGAGTTCCGGGTCTGGGCGCTGGCCCTGAGCCTCTCTGTGCCCCAGGCTAACACTCCTCTACCACTCGAGCCACAGTACTTCCAGCTTTTTCTGAGTAGTTTCTTAGAGATAAGAGTCTCACAGACTTTCCTGCCTGGGCTGGCTTTGAACTGTGATCCTCAGATCTCAGCCTCCTAAGTAGCTAGGATACCAGGCATGAGCCACTGGTTCCTGGCTTTTTTTTTTTTTTAAATTAAGTATCTAGCAGAAAACCTTTAGAAAAATGTTAGACTTAATCCATGAATGTTTCTTAAAAAGCTAGGAAAAATTTTCTCCCAGGAAGCCAGAGGAATAAAGTAGTAGCTTGTAATGAAGAGTGATTGATAATCCCTACAAAATTCCACTAAAAATCTAGCTAATTTCTACTAAAAATTCAACTTATAAGCTATTTATATTTCTTATATTTTCCCCCTGCCTTCCTTATTGTGAAGACAGGACTGTGTCAAGATTTCCTTAGAAAGTAAATAAACAAAACAACAATAAAAGCAGAGTTATTGTCAAATACCAGTGCCTCAGGAAATTAAACTCCTTTGGTCTTTTAAGTTCTGATAAAGTTTTCATCATATCATCTCGCTGTGAGTTTTACGTCTGGGGACTCTGGTATCTCTCATCAGTCACATTTATTCTGAGAACAGAAAACCACTCACTGCTGCCCACTGGCCTGAAGATATCTAGCAAGATACTCTGATTAAAGATGAACTCAAGTTCACAGAAGGCAAAGCTCATGTAGCTGATCCTCAGCAGTGAAATGTTACGCTGCAGAATTTCAAGTGTATATCTTCCCAGGGGAAGAAAATGAAGTGCATCTTAGATAGATTCAGAACCAAATAATCGGATGCTGGATTGAAAGTGCACACTACAGAATACAGAAACCCAGACTTGAAATGCTGGCATCTTTAATAAAGCTATAATAAAAATAACTCCCACTTTAGTTATTTTAAGTTTTGCACAGGCAAAGAAAAGTCTAGCAAGAATGATGATCATGAGTGACAGTGTCCTTGTTGTACCTTGTGGTCAAATGTCTGGACCTTGGATTGCAGTGAGGGCAGACAGAATCCAGACCTAAGGCAACCTTTTAGTCTCCTCTCCTCTCTTCTCCTCTCTTCTTCTTTTCTCATCTTCTTCTCTTCTCCTCCCTGTCCCTCTCTCCTCCTGCTACTGTTTCCATAATGGAGTAGAATGCCACTCTAA
This sequence comes from Dipodomys ordii, assembly GCF_000151885.1. Classification (NCBI taxonomy): domain Eukaryota; kingdom Metazoa; phylum Chordata; class Mammalia; order Rodentia; family Heteromyidae; genus Dipodomys; species Dipodomys ordii. The sequence continues at coordinate 105,132 of NW_012267320.1, forward strand.
AGATACATCTTAATTTATATTTCAGCAATATTAAAATCACAATCGAGACTAACAATTTAATTCAAAGAGAGAAATGAAACAAAGTACTTAAATATTTGATCCATGATCCAATAATATTTTTCACCATTATTCGGTTACTTTAGATTTCTAGAAGCTCTTTGTCACAATTTACCCACGAGCAAAAGGGATTGACGGTGCACCGCTCCCCTCCACCCTGACCCCATAATAACTGCTCACTGTGAAGTTAAGCTAGAGCATCTCCGCTGGGCCATCTGGGGGCCTTGGCTGCGGCGCCATGTTGGTTTTGCCATTTTATTATTCATCTGCTACACTTGACTCTGTGGTTTTCCATACCCAGCCCAATATTTTCTCACACTCTCACAGAGAAGGCCTAAGGCACTAGAAATGTTTCAAAATGCAGATGCTCAACTGGCCATGGTAGTAGGCCCGGTAGAACATTCCTCTCAGCACTCAGGAGGCTAAGGAAGGAAGATCTTAGTTAGAGGCCAGCCTGAGCTAACTAGATAGACCTTATCTCAAACAAACAAAAACTCAGACAAACAAACAAAAAGCAATGCTTTTTGGGCAAAATAGATACTTCATTAGTTCTTTTACTTCTTAGTTGGATACTTAGCATAAATCTGTTTTAATCATGAGACTGCTAGACATAATCATGTTAACATAATCATGAGATGTTGTTTTGTACATGGTATTAATAGTTAAGTGGGTCTGGAACAAACCAGCCACAACTTTAGAAGTGCTTGTTGACTATTACATTGTAATAGCTTGTGTGGACTTCCACATGTGTTGGCTTTTAAGACACTGCATATTTTGTTGCGTGTGGCAGATTAAACAAGTCAAGCCCTTCAGATCTGTCTTCAAATGCATCCTGTGTGCAAATGAAAGCAAATGCATAAAGTTCTCTAAATGTTACTTTCATATCCAATATTCATGAGCAAGATTCCTAACTTGATCACATTTAAATCAACATTGATCTAAATACTGCATAATGAATAATGCAACAGAGAGAATGTAAACATGTCCCTGACATTACTTTTTGGTCACTGATACCACAGCATACAACGGACTCAACAAGTACAATTACAAAAGGGCTAATGTCTGACCACACTAAGGCACATACCTACTTCCATTTGAACTTAGGCAATATTTTTTAAAAGAAGAATGATAAAGTAAAACTGCCACAAAATTATCAACAGAAAAATAAAAAAACAAAAACAAAGAAAACATTCATATTTGGGTTGAGATTTTCCTTTAAGCCTTTACAAACTTTATTTCCATTATATTTACACTAGCATTAGATTAGTTGAGTTTTAAGCCAAAACTTTATTTCCTTGCTTTGTGATGGATGAAAGGGCATTGGTGAATGTGGTAAATCATCGAGATACGCTCAGTGTGCTATAAGGCAGATCATCATTGTGAACACAGTTGATTTCCCCTTGCTTTTTCAAGTCTCAGTGCTCAGGGTCTACAGAGCTGAATGATGTGTCTAATTGTGGAGGGCGCCTTGGACATTGGATTCCCAATGTCTTTCATGGATATTTCCCATAATTGTGTGTAGAGACTGGAGCACTCAATGCATGTGTTTGAGCGTCTAGGGGGCCACTCACAAGTGTAATGTGTGTGTGTGTGTGTGTGTTTATGTGTGTGTGTGTGTGTTTATGTGTGTGTGTGTATCGCCTATGTGCATGCGTGGTCACCTTCTACTTGAGCGAGGACAGAATCTGGATTTGAATAAAACAAGCATTACAATACCTTTGACACACTTAGCTAACTCAAGCTCACTTAGTCTCTCCCCCCAAAGAAGTTTGGGGCTCTAGATTCCTAGATTTTGCAGGAGGCCAAACTCCACCTCCATAACACTGAGTTGTATGAGATGTATTTAAATACTGAAGACGTTCTTTACATGTTACAAAATGATTGATTTTGGTCCAAGATCAAGGATCACCTTGCAGAGTTCCTTACCCTTGGCTTCTTTTCTTCCTCCTGCCCTGCCCAGCCTCACACTGCAGCATTCAAGCAGATTTCCACACATCCCTTAAACCTCTGTTTAATCATCAAGCCTGGAAGGTGCAGGTGTGGCGTGACAGAGCTCTATTTGTGCTTGGAATTCCATGCAGTTCCTTCCTGGGCAAAGGCAGACATCTTTGTGAATAGGGAAGAATTAAAAGAGCTGGAAGAAATATTGGCCAGGCAACCAAGAAGGGGAAGTCGTGGGCAGTGAGCATGGGACCCTGAAGACACTTCAGCTGTCTACACATCGCCATGATCTTCCAAGGTGCAGATGTTGGGTCTGTGAGGTGGGCTGAGACCTGCTGAACAATGTCCCCAGCCAGCTCCCAGAAAGGCCCTCACTCCCGCACCCCACAGCCAGTGGAAGCCGCAGGAACGCCGGAGTAGGGCCAGGATTTGGAGCCATCACCCTGCCGCTCCCAGATCCATGTTTCACGCCATACGATTTGTCTATGGAAGAAAGGCGATGGGAATGACCATAGGTTGTCAAGGCACAGTGCCCCTGCCCGGCTCTTCTCGGGAACGACTAGCTACAATGATAAGTCTTGTTACGTGTAACATCTTCTCTGCTTGAATCACAAGAATATGTCTGAAAGCCTTGATCCAAATGAAAACCGAGACACACGGCCATCATCAGACATGAACACCTTTGATACCTGGGTCAAAGAAATACTTTCTTGTAGAAAATACTTCCTTGCATAGAAATGCATTTCTTCTCGATTTCAGCACGGCTCCATATCTGCCCACCCAGCAGGACATCATTTTCCTCATCCTACAACCGCTGCCTTGACTTGCAGCTCCACTTTCAAAAATGGGGAATTTTAAGAGTTCTTTGAAGGAAGCCCCTCGAATACGCAAAAGCCAAGTCAGCCCCCGGATCGCTGTGTCCAGGCTTCAGTTTTATACACATACAACCATGTGTTTTTCACGCTCACCACAGCCATGGTGTTGGATGGTAACCCGACGTGGCCCAGCCGTACAGCAAGCCGAGGTGCACCCCGCACCCCCGAAGTCACACATTGCTTTGCTGCAACAAAAGCGTTCGCAGTTCGCGGTCCCGCTGGTCCTCCTGCCTGTATTTCTCTTCGAGTTTCTGCTTCTCCGCATCTGCACAGTAAAAGGTGCAATCTGGGCTCTTCCGGATCTGCTCGAACTGACTGAAGTCGGCCACGTACTTGCCATTTTTGGAGAGAGAAACCACGGGCACGAACTCGAAGCCCCAGTAGATTTCTTCCGGGATGTAGGACGTGCGGCTCTGGCAGACGGCGCTGGTGGACTCGACGGTGGCATTGAGGAGGACCACCAGCTCGAATTCCTTCTCCTTTAGGTTTTGGGGCGTCAGGTCCCTCAGGGGGCTGCTCTCGTCCAGCACGTGGTAGAAGGTCATGGGCAGGATGAGGAACGGGCTCTCGGAAGAGGAGTCCACATGGAACTTGACGGAGGCTTGGTTGAGGAGGATGCGCTCGCCCTCCTTGGTGACGTGGGTCTGGAGGAGCTTGCCCGACAGCTGGCACTGGATCAGAAGGCTCTTCCTCATGTTGGCCACCTGGATCACCAGGCACAGCTTGCCGTTCTGCTTGGTGATGACCGCACAGTGGCTGAACTTGATGGTCTCCGCCCGCTTCTTGGGTCTGGCGATTTTAGCCAGGAAGGTGCCGGTGATGAAGATTTCGATCAGGGTGGTGATGACCAGCTGGGCCACCAACAGGAAGATGGCGTGGGGGCACTCCTCTGTGATGGAGCGGACCCCGTAGCCGATGGTTGTCTGGGATTCCAGGGAGAAAAGAAAGGCCCCCGTGAGTGAGTCTACCTTCATGATGCAGGGGGTGTGGTTAGAAACGGGCTCGCTCAGCTCCAGATCCCCGTGGATGAACGCAATGGCGTAGTAGATCACCCCGAAGAGGAACCAGGTCATCACGAACGTGGCGGCGAACAGAGTGAGCTTGTACCTCCACTTCATGTCGATCACCGTGGTCCACAGGTCCTGCAGGTACAGCAAGTAGATGCCGTCCACCTTGTCGAGTCTCACGTTGCTATGCCCACTCTTGGACATCACTCGGGGTCTCTGGGCCTTGAGCCCAGGGCCAGCCGGGTGCTTCATGAGGGGGGTGCTGGACATGCTCATGTGAATGGTGTCCATTGTCATGTTCTTGAGACCACCTAAGGAGAGAGCCAGGAAGGACGCGGCGTTAGTGTCATGTGTGGACAGCCAGCAGGAAAACAAGAGAGGGACGGTCCTGTGAAGCAAATCGGAATGGATAGTGGTCCCTGGGGATCTGACAGGGCCTGGCCAGTTCCAGGGCCTTCTGTGGACACAAAACTGTGCAATACACTAAGATCTTCTACACAGTGGTGCAGCATTTGCACATGAGCTAAATACATCCTTCCCTGTACCTTAGACCATCTCTCGCTGGCTTCTGTCACTTAGGACAGAGTAAACCGTTGATTGTACTATTTGGTGTAGGGACCAAAGATAAGGAAAACATCTTCATGTGTTCAGTACAGGTGCAAGTTTTCCCCTCATGCTTTGAATCCATCACTGTTTGAACACAAAGATACATAGTTGGCCTGAAAATACAGAGGCCAACTACACATGGCCAGAAAGCAGAACTGTGAAAGTAGGTCTTGCTGATGTGTATGTACCTGCAGAAGTCAGAGGGGAGAAATAAGGAGCATGAGCTGGAAAAAAAAAACCAAAACAAAACAAAAACAGTCTCTGTGATCACTGAGCTGTGTGATCTACCACATGCTACTTAACCTCTCTGGATCTTAGCTCCTTAGTCTTTAAATTGAGAATGTCTCACTTCTCAGAGTTTCCTTGATGGCTAAGAGTTAAAATGCCTCTGCAGAGCCTTTTACACACACACACACACACACACACACACACCCCTAACCATATATACCATTATGCAAATATCTCACAAATGCTATTCATATTTTATTTATATTCAGTTATCATAATTTCCCACTACAGAAACTTTTAAAAAATATATCTGCGACCAAGCAGCTCAGGTCCAAAGCTGACATAATTAAGACCTACCATCCACAAGACAGTTCTTAGATAGCAATGGAGGATGTTAGTATAAACCTTCGAAGTTCAATAGAATGAGTAAAGTTTTAGGACTGCCATTTGCATCATATTCTCTCTAACCATTTACTTTTTGCTCCAATCGAATGCATAATTTAGTGTCTATGACCTCTCTTCATTCCTGAGGACAGCGGGGGAAAAATTCAATAATCAAACCACCCAAACCACACTGAGAGCATGGAATTAAGCTTCCTTAATGGCTTGACTGCCCCACTGGTTATTCCTAGGAAATTGCTACCGATGCCAATTCAGGTGTGACATTTAGCGCTTCCACAAACATCTTCTCGTACCCTTTAGATGAGGGGAGAAGTCATACAAGGGAGGTTTATCTGAGAGAGCAAATGGAAAGGCCAGCAAGGAAGGGCAGGCATCTAACACTGAGCCATGAAAACCTACCAAGCAATAGCACTGGGTTCTTGCTCAGCCCAGGAGACCACAGCCAGAACAAGCCGCCTGGGACCCCCGGCCCCCACACCCGGCCTGGCCCAGCGCCCGCCTGGCGATGGAGGCGGATGCCCTGCATTCCTCGCAAGAGGTGTTGGGGGTGATGACGGAGGACGCTCACCTGGCCGGCATGGTGTTTATTTTCTCAGCTCACTGGTATTGGAAGACTTTTAAAAAAGTGAATACACAGTGATTTATGATTCGCATAATCATCTTTTCTGTGTCAGGGGCATTATGTCAATAAAGCTTTGGAGCAAATCCTCTAGCCAGCTCCCTTCAATGGGCTGAGAGCCGTTCGAGGCGTTGGGCGCGCGGGCGCGGCCTCGTCGCCAGGGGAGAGCCACTAGGAACTGCTCCCTGCAAGGGACTCTTCTCTTTTTTCTTGGAAAGACTTTTTGTAAAATTTTCATCCTAAGGAAGGGTTGTGTGTTTCTCAGAAGTTCTTGGACTTCTAGAAGTTCGTCCCTGGAGGAGGCGGCGGGTGGAGCAGGGGGCCGCACTCGGCCGTGCTGTGGGGGCTGCTTCTGGGCATGGGGAGGCGGAGGGCAGCCGTAGCGAAGGGAAGACCATGCCAGGCGGGCTCCCCCAGCGCCCAGACAGCCTGTCAGCGCGAGCTCTGCCAAAGACACACGGAGCTCCGGTACAAGTCACCACGTGTACGTTATTTATTTTTCTAAAAAATAAAACAACGTGCCAGGGGAAGTACATGTGATAAACCACTGCGGTACAAACAAACTGCAGGGTTCAGGTGTGATGATACTCCAGCACTCCCCCACCCCCTCACTGCCCCCCGGTCCGTCCTCTGAAGAGTCTGGAAACCTGGGCCTCCGTTCTAAGAAGTCACCCTCTCCTTCCAGTCAGGCGTGGGACACGCTGCCTGCTCAACTCTCTGCTGAGTTCTGACTGGCCGCAGACCCCAGCTCGGGGCGAGGGTGTGGGGCCACACCAGGGTTGGGTGACACAAGTCACCCAATGACATCGACAGCTTCTGCATGAGACAGCAGGTGTCTGCCAGCCCCTCCGGCCTCCTCTTCCCCGCGGCCTCAGAACCCTTTACTACCTGGTCACTCACCCGAGGGCAGGGACAGGAGTCTTCCTCAGTGCAGGGGGGGGGGCACGTCCTGGCTCTGCTTCACCCACCTGGCTACCCCAGGACTCTGCTCCTGTCTGGAGGAGCGTCACGCTGCTCACAGGTGGCGCGAGCACCCTCGGCACTGGCCCCTGGCGGTTCCCTAAGGGCTAAGGCGGTGGCATTTACCTTTGGCCTGGCCATCTGGCACGGTGCCCAGAGCAGGAGAACGGCTCAGTGTGTCCAAGAATGAAACCGAAGCCACCAGCATGGCCCTCACCAAGAATCCAGCCCCTGGAGGGAGCTCACTGGCGGGGGGTGGGGGAGGGAAGGTGAACACGTCCTGCAGAGGCCAGGCGGCTTCAATGAACTGAGCTGCACAGGAGGCCGGAAGGGGAAGCGCAGAGGACGTAAACAGTGAGCATCGGAAGCGAAGGGTCCAGAATAGTTCTACCGCCTGTGGAAATGCTTGGCTCCTGTTGAGTCATCGCACGGCGTGGAGAAGGCTGTGGGACCCGGCCCCTGACAGACACACGCCTGCCGCACAGGGCACACATCGAGTCCTTGCAGCCGGGCAGGGACCCCACTGGCTCCCTCCACCTGAAGAGGCTGTGGGTGCTAGATACTGGCTCATGTCAACACCCACAAAACCTCCAAGTGTCAGGTCGCCTGGTCTAAATGCAAGAGGCGCTTTGGCATGATTTTCTTCTAAGATACTTCTCTGTGTGTGTAATTTATCAATTTTCTGTTACTTATCAATCTATTATCTATCCACCTTTATCATCTATAAACTTGCCTTTTTATCTATGATAAATCAAATATCTATCTATCACCTATCTATCTATCTATCTTCTATCTATGTATCTATCATCTATCTATCTATGTGTTTGGAAGTATCTATCATCTATCCAGCTATTTATCTATCATCTTTCTCTATCATATATCACTTATCAGTGATTTATTGCCACACTGTCTCAATTCAAGTCCAAATATACTTCATTTTTTGGGGCTCTATCATTTTCAGGGTAATCACTACTGCAGAGTTAATATATTCCTAGTGATAAACGGGGGAGCCGCCCTGACTCTCCAGCCGTCAGCCCAGTCCCCACTGCTATATCAAAGCCAGGAACCTGCCTGACATCCCTCACTTTATTCATCTGCTTCACTGGTTTTTACATCCATTCTGTGAATTCACAGTAATCTTAGTGCACCATACTGTATTCTTCAGCAGTCTTTTTTGAAGAAGGCTTGTTTTTTTGTTGATCAACACTCCCATTTTATATATCATCATGTTACTGCTTTTGATTTTTTTTCCCCCAACGATTCTACAGTCCTGATGGCTTACTGTCTAAAAGTTAAAGATGGGAAAGTTAACCTCTTCTCCTTTTATCTCTTCTAATTCTCCAGATAAGCAATATTCCGTAGGATCCACACGCAGTTTTCTTTAGTCGCTGGAATGAATATTCAGGTCTCCAGTTTGGGTAATGTTGTTTTCCATTCTGGGTTACAATTGTAATTCTCAGAATGGCAATTTATCTTCACCAAAGCTTTGAACCTGCTAAGCCAAGGTCAGTAGGACCCTGGCCTACTTTCAAGCCAATAAATGATGCATGTGTGGAGTGGCTTAGCACCTATGCATTGGTTTTCTGGAGATAATGGGAAGAAAACACACACATCTTTTAACTGGGACTAAGACTATGCACATTGCATAGGGCTCTAGTCTACTTGGAGGTTGGTGGAAGAGCTAGCTGCATGAAAGGTGTTGGAGAGGAAACAATGAGAATGGGGAAATGGAAAAGGCATTCCCTTTATCCCCATCATATTCTGTCAAGGAGAGAGGCTGTCCTAAGAATTGAATCGAGGATCAAGCAAACCAAACACAGCATGACGGCCGGACAGAGGAGCTCAGGATCTGCCAGGCAGGACACTGGCAAGGTCTGGGGTTTCTCATTCATCCTGTTGTCCCAGGTGGAGTGGGAGGCATTTCCAGTTGACACTGTTACGTCTACATTGTGTCCATGGCATCGATGCTGATGGGTGGTCCCGTTCCCGCTCTTCCCCTCCAAATCCTGAAGTCAGGCTGTTGCTCAGGCCTCATGACACCTGCTGCCACCTGCAGGAATATGAGTTGCATGTCTGGATGTCTCCCACTGATATCCAAGGCCGGTCATAGTGCCTGAACTCAAGGCCTGGGCGCTGTCCCTGAGCTCTTTTGCTCAAGGCTAGCACTCTACCACTTTGAGCCAGAGCACCACTTCAGGTTTATGAGTGCTTAACTGGAGCTAAGAGTCTCACAGTGACTTTTTTTCCCTAGCTGGCTTTGAACTGCGATCTTCAGATCTCAGCCTCCTGAGTAGCTAGGATTACAGGCATGAGCCATAGCGCCCAGTGGATTATTTTTAAAAGCAGGGTTAAAATCTGATAATAACTATAATATCTATTATTTAAATTTCATATAAAGAGGTTATGGAAGGTATAAATACCAGGGCTTGTCAAATGTACACTAACTAAAGGAAGATATAAGTATATTTGATGTCAAATATATATAATAAATACATATTATATATCATATTATCGATAATAATATATAATAAATAATTCTAGCTAAATTTAAGCACAGAGAAATCTGCAACTGCCACAATAATGGCTGATTTCTTTTGGGAGGGGTAGTTCTGGATTTTGAACCAAGGGCCACATTTATGCTTGCTAGGTAAGTAGCCAGTGATCTACCACTTGAACTATATCCTCTAGGATTGTTCTGTTTTCTGTTTTTTCCAGATAGGGTCTCATCCTGTTTGCACGAACCAGCTCTGGGGTGTGATCTTCCTACCTATAGCTGGTAATGGGAGTGTGTGCCTTCAGGTCTGGCTTGTTCTTTGACATAGAATCTTGCTGACATTTTGCCTGGGGCCGACCATAAATCATGAGCCTCCAACTTCGGCCTCCCAAGTGGTTGGTTGGGATGGTGGGCATAAATCATACCATAGCAGGTTTTCCATTGCTTTTTTGCTAATTAATACCTGTTTATATCTCCCCTCCCCCAGACACACTAAATCTCAAAAATAGGGTGTTAAAGGAATGCTTGTTTTTTTAAAGGAGGAAAAATCAGTTTAAGAATGAGTATTTTCCTTCTAGTTAGCACAACCGAGAGACCTTAGAACTCTGTTGGAAGTTTCCAATTTGTCCTTCCCAGGAGCATTTCCTTCTGTGCTCTGTGGTGACATTTTCATTTACAGAAATGGATCAGGGTGGGGACGGGGAGGCCGTAGCTGCCCAGAGTGGAGTTTTTCAACCAGGTCTCAAATGACCTCATTCCTTGCGTTCTCAAAGGGGGCAGCCAGGCATGAAGGAAGGAGACGTGAATCAAACAGTAACCTGGCTGCACCAGACTAAAATGAGGATGTGCAGGATCTGACTTCCAAGCGCCGAGAAAACAGAACTTCCTGTTTGTAAGAAAAGTTCCTTTAAAAGCTTCCTCATACACCCAATGGCTCTGACACATGGCTTTTCTGATGATCTCTTTTTGTCTCTAAACCTGATGTTACCTGGGTGGGATTTCACTTTAAGTAGACACAGGCTTAAATATTAAATCGATGAAAATGCTTGACAAGGATTTGTTTGGGGTTCACTGAGCTCAGAAGATTTACAAGTAATTGGAAACGAAACCAGTGGGGCTTAGCTCTCCTTCTTTGGACCCTGTGACTCTTTTGTCATACAAACACAGGCACCAGGACCTTTGCTTTCGGCCATGTGACAGATTTCTCCCCTGCTCTTAATCTCAGTCCATAATCTGCTTTAAAGGCTTGTCTGGCAGTCCCAACGCCTTTGCTTGACTTCACCAGTGCCAACTGGAAACACAAATGGTTTTGTCCGGCTAGACTCAGACGTGGACAGTTCCCTCGGGAGGGACTGACGTGGCCCTAACTCTGAGAACATTGCAAGGGTCGTTCTTCAGTTATTATCTCTTGGGGGAAATTGCACTTACCTTCTGCCTACTCACTTTATCCCTCAGGCTCTGAGGACTGAGGAGGGCTAGAAGAAGGGCAGCCCTCTGGGAGCTGTGGAAATGCCCGTGGTCATCCATGAGAATCATATGAAAGATATGCAAGTCAAGACGGTATCAAGAAGTAATTTGCAAAATCACTTCCTGTCTCCCAATGCCCTGTGTCTGGAAGATCTGAGCCTGGAACCTTGTAGGTGGAACCGTGGCAGACTTTGGTTGCTGGAGTTCACTTTGTGTGGTTCCTGGTGATTCTCTGCAGCTCTGTGCTGGGTCCCGGTGTAAAAGATCCTTCCCTGTGCGTGTCCCTGGGTGGGAGTGTTTGTACTTCCTGTGTGGAGGTGACCTCGTGACTTTCTCTGCCCAATCCAGGGTGACCAGCAGTGGCACACTGTACCTAAGCTGAGGCTCAGGATTCATCTTTAGGGCTGCCATGGGTCTTGCCGAGTGCTTCCAATTCAAGGGAGTAAGAGGCAGAGATTCCTGGCACTAGGCTGCAACAGAGCCACAGCTGAGAAAGGATCCTTGTTGCCGTGAGTCACAGAGTTCTGGGGTTGTAACTGAGGCAAAACCGAGCAGAAGATTCTGGCCACCAGCAGGGCCCCTCACCTCACCCCACCTTGGATTATACATGCCTGTATCTGTATTGTACTGCATGCATTTAAAGATATTGAGGCTCGTGCCTGAAGCGTACATCAAGTCCTCCAGTCTGCCTACGTAAACTCTACGAGTCAGTCAGGCTATGATCCGACACTGACCGGAGTAAGACTCCAAATCTAACCCGATTCCAACAGGAGGAGAGATCTGCCGGTCCCCAGGGACAACATACAAAAGTGACTGATTCTTCTCATCTTGTGACCTCCTTCCAAGTCAGTACTCAGATGCAGCAAGACACCGTGCCTAATTCAAGACATTCAAGAAGTGTTCTGTCATTCTAATCTTCTTTGGGCAAGAAGGCCCGGCTTTTAGACCTATGGCCCGGCTTTTA
>NW_012267320.1:117982-216243 GCF_000151885.1 Dipodomys ordii
CACCATCACAGTCACACAGGCTACCCTGGGACTCCCTGTCACCGATCGCTTTCCTCCCTGAGGGGACAGCTTCAAGGGATCACGCACTCTCCAAAACAATGGCACATTGGGTTGTTGTTTTTCTTTTAAATCGAATCCTTCCCTTACTGTCTGAAAAAGACCTTTTACTAGTTTATAAACAAGGAGTGCTCATAAAGGCAATGAATAAATGAGCAAACCAGCTCTGTCTGCCTCTCCCTGCACTCTTTTTTTTTTTGCCAGTCATGAGGCCTGAACTCTGGGCCTGGGCGCTCTCCCTCAGCTCTTCAGCTCAAGGCTAGCGCTCTACCACTTGAGCCCTAGTGCCACTTCCGGCTTTTTCTGCTTATGTGGTGCTGAGGAATCGAACCCAGGGCCTCATGCTTGCAAGGCAAGCGCTCTAGCGCTGAGCCTCCTTCCCAGCCCCAATCTCTCTTGTCGGCACCACATCACAACTCGCTCGCTGCATTCTCGCCTTTCTCGGTGCCCTGAGCTGAGGCGTGGCACACTGCCCACAATAACCCAGCTGTGACTGCTTAATTGCCTACGGGATGGCAGGCCTTTTATAGAGCATTCTATATTAATTTAATCATCGCTTCAATTCTGAGACAGGAACAACTGCCATTCCCAAATTCCAGATAAGAATCCTGTGATCGGGACAGGTGTGTCTGATGGGGTGGTCCTGCCTGTGACCTAACCCCCCTTCTCTTACTTCAGCTGGGTGGTGTGTGTGTGTGTGCGCGCACGCACGCGTGTGTGCGCAGAATCACATAGAGGGCTGGATAAGAAGGAAAATCACCCTCTATCATCCAGTGTCCAGTTCAGCAGCATCGAGGAGAACCAGGGGGCCACAGATTTAAATTCCCAGGTGGTGCTCCTGTGTGAGTCCTGAGAACACACCCTCTCTCTGACCCTCTCACTAAATGAGGCACAGAGAAGATGGAGAAAATGGACAAGGACCTGGGACAGGCCGGGGTTAAAGGCACCCCTGTGGTAGCTGCGGCGTGGGACTGGCAGTTTTCTCGGCAACATTCCTCAAGAAGAGAAGCTCACATATATTGTTTTGGGGCTCAAAGCAAAACCGGAAGCTGTGCCCCTGTTCCTCGGATGATGGGTCTAATCTAGAGTTGTGTCTTCCAGGTGCTGGTTGGGCCTGGAGAGCACTGCCTGGGGTGGGGGTCGGGGAGTGGGGGGTGGGGGTGGGGGTGAGGGGGGCGGGGCTTGTGTCCCAGGGCTGGGGCCTCAGGGTGCATGCTCACAAGCAGGATAGGACAAGCACAATTAAGAGATTTGTTTTTCCTCCACTAGTTCTAGAAAGTTTTGCCTACTAATCCTCTGAGGGCCACGCTGACTCCCCTCACCCATTGGAGGTTCCCATTACACACCTGCACAGCACAGAGATCGCCACAAGTCCGACACACCTATGTGATTATATAGCGACACTTGGCCTTAATGCAACATTCAGAATTTTTTTTTTTGGTCAGTTGTGGGTCTTGAGCTCTGGGCCTGGGCGCTTTCCTTCAGCTCTTCGGCTCGAGGCGAGCGCTCTAGCATGTGAGCCTCAGCGCCACTTCCAATGGAAACTGTTTAAATGCTGCTTCTAGGGCTTAAACTCCTTGAGCGCTGTCTCTGAGCTTCTTTTGCTCAAGGCTGGCACTCTGCCACTGGATCCACAGCTCTACTTCCAGCTTTTTTAGTTGTTTATTGTAGATAAGAGTCTCATGGACTTTCCTGCCTAGGCTGGCTGCAATACTTAGCTCTCCGCCCCCTGTGTGGCTAGGATTACAGGTGTGAGCCACCAGCCTCTGGCAGCATCTGGAACTGTTTTAAGAAGTGCTGATCTGGTCTAAAATCTACACTTCCCACCATAGGAGGAAGAGGACCTCAAAGGATGAGGTTTACTGAGCCAGTAACAGGTTTATAGCTGGAAACGGCTTCTGTGATTCTGAATCTTCTTAGTGGACACATGTTGCTTCTTTTGTTGTTGTGAGATCTTGATACCAGAGGTCCACCTCAGTGGCTCCTAAAGACAGATTTGAGGAGTAGCCCCTCTTCTATAGCACCAGCCTGGCTTAGGAAAGCTCCTTAGAAATGGAGATTCTCAGGCCCACATTTGAGGGCCTGAGACAGAATGTGTCTCCCAAGAACTTGTGTGTTAAGGAGAATTTAATATCCCAAAGGATTATGTGACCGGAGTTTGCCATGGGCTCAGTGAACTAGAGGTCTTTTACCCTATCCAGCATTAGAAGAGCAATGAGGATTCCTTTAGAGATGAATCCCACATTTTACATTACATGTGAGCATCTAATGATCCAATTTACTTCTGCAATCAACCAGTTAGCCTTTTCCCTATGTTTCCATTCCATTATTATTGTTTCAAATTCCATAAGTACTGAGAAAATAGCTCTTTCCATCCCTCAATGTGGTTTGCATAGCTACACCCTTACTCCTCGATTCAGATTGTTTCTTTTTTCATTCCATACAGCATCAACCTTTCTCAGCAAAGACAAATTTAAACACATATGAAGTTCAACAAGAGACTCATTTTTCCATTTTCCATGGCAAAAAAAAAAATCTGAGCACTGGAATAAGTAAGAGGTATCATTTGCTGAGCATTTTTGTAAAGACAGTTTAATTTCAGGTCCTTTATTTGGGACAGGACTGCCTAAACCAAATAAAACATTATACATCTGTCTGTTGTTACGAGTGACCAACTTCAGCTGAACATTATTACTTAATAACAGCTAACTTTCCTATAGTGTAAGAATACACAGCAGCTAAGGGAAGATGGAAATTTCCTTTGGTTTACCACCCTTAGTCTCTCCTGCTCCAGCATGCGAGGAACTTGGGTAATAAGCATTTTCTCCCCTTTAATCACAGCATGGCTTGGACGTGCATTGTTATGAGATGATTGGTAAAACAGGAAAATTTATGTCTGGAGGGAAAAAAAAAACACACAGAAAACAAGACGGCTAGTGTTGTGTTAGCTCCCTCCAAAACACACTGGCCTAACCGTTCCCTTCAGGGAATACATTTCCACAACTCAGCCGGAGTCTCGCTTTCTATTCTTGTCTGGATAATTCATACCCACAGAAAAAGGTGGCTCAGCCCAGTGCCATTTGGTAAAGCAAGAGGGAATGAATGTAGAGCATTTGACTTTGTGTGGCTGTAACGTGCTGGAGCAAGTCAGAGAGAAGAGAAGGAAATGGTGTTTGCAGACAGTCCTTGCAGGGAAAATAGGTGTATTTTCTTTCCTAAAATTTCAGAACGAGTGTAGTCAGAGCATGACAAGAAGAGATGGAGGCAAGCAAACAAGAATGACTGTTTTCACTAAGGAAAGATGGGCATTTTCGCCGGTGCCGGTCTTCTTGGGGCTAGGGAAGTTGTGTGATAGATTTTTTTTTCCCCTACATAAATCTCTCTCACATCGAAGCCAGCACCTTTCCTCACTCACATGAGAGCCTTCCCTAAGTTTACATCCCCTCTTCTCCCTGTCCCCCTCAGTGAGATGTGTGTGTACAATCACAGGAAGCACATCAAATCCATAGGTACCAATTTCTAGCCGGCCTGATTTTCCAGTTTCATGGTATTTCTACTTTTGCTTAAAAATGGATTTAGTACTCCTACTCCACAGCACCGAGCTGGTGATTAACATACTTTCCTGGGATACATACACCTGTGGCCAGGAGTGGAATTCTCCTTGTTGATTTCCATGGTCACTTTTATCCTCATAGGAAGCTTATTCCAGGCAAAGGAAATTAGGGCTGTGGCCTGATTTGGAATCAAGCTCCTTCACAACAGGACCAGTGTCCAAAAGTTTCCCAGCCTCGTCTCACTGTCAGCCTCAATTCTGCCTACATGCTTCTGATAGAGAAACTGGATCCGGCGGCCTCCCAGGAGAGCACGGGCCACTAGCATGCTTGCGCCGCGGTCAATTGGCTTTAAGGTCTGGTAACATTTCTGAGCTGTTTGCTTGTCCTAACGTTGAAAACATATACGCTTGTGATCACTGAGTGATAATAAGACATTTTCAGATTTCAAAATACCTTCACATTCAATCAAAATCTTAGCGCTCTGGCAGCTAGCTGATCTCCATCAGTAAACAGTACAAGCAAACACGGCAGAGACATCTGGGCCTCATTAGCTGAGGGACTTATTGGCCCAATTTGGGTGCCCTTAGACCTGCCAGGTGGGATACAGAATGCCTAGTGTCCCATTCAGTAATGCTATATGCCTAAGCTGAAAATCATTTGCCATTTCCCTGGGTGCAGAGATATATGTGTAACTCCTCTGTCTTTCTCAATGCACCACATGGAGACAGAGCAGTGCTATGTTTTTATTTGCTCAATCTGCTCCAGAATAGTTCAAAGGCCATACACACGAGGCTTTAACCCAGAGAGAGTATTTTAGGAGACCCCCAAGAGGAGTGTGAACACCCCGAACAAATCCAGCCACCGTGGGATGGGGAGCAACCTTTTCCCGTATGGTTCTGGGCGTGTGCGTGCGGGTTGGGAAAACTACTCTCCTTTGTCTTCTTCCTCTTTCTTTTTTAAGATTTTAGTTCAAGGCTTCTCATCCATTTTTTTTTATATTATCACCCTTTAAAATGGACTAGTGGGATACATGGCTGACATCTTAGAATGAAGTGTTGAGATTTATTTTTTAATGTCCAGATTCCTGCAGCACCACTTAATAATCATTGTTGCCATATCAAAAAAGCGGTGCTGGTATTTCTAGTGGTTAAATCAAACCTCTCTTGTGTAGTGAGGCGAGTGAGTAGAGATGTCCTCTGGAGAGCTCTGAGAACCGGTGTGGGGCTGGTGTTCCTGCGGGGCCACGATGTCAAACCCAGAGCCGGGCTGGTGCAGCCAGGGCTCCCCCCACACGTGGAGGGAGGAGAAGGCTGAAGCTTTAGGTAAAGGTAATCAAGAAGCGACGATTCTCTTTTCACCCCATGCAATGCCAGGGCTCCTTTTACCTCCTCCAGGCTCCTTGCATACGGATCTAAACTCAGTCATGGACTCTAACTGCAGTGATTCTGAGAAGGTCACAGAAAGCAGGCTGCCCTTCCCAATCCTTCCGGTCTGATTTTCCCCAGTGACACAGCTAGGCCTCACCATACTGTCGCTTGTATAGAAATAACATGGACCATTAACCATTAGATCGCCGTTAACCCTCTCTGATGAGTTCACTGCACGTTCAGTTCTACTGATCACCATCTAAAGCATGTTTGCATGCTGCCTTGGCATTTCAGCACTGCACAATAATGTGAGCAGGACTGCAGGGCTGCTCAGCAGCCCTCTGGGGACCCATGCAACACCCTCTACCTTGAGCGGTGCTGGGACCCTCTTACCGCACATGGAGAGCAAGGAGGGAATAACAGAACACAGCCGAGGTGCGCTGGGAGTCCTCGGTCTGCATGGCCTCATGGGAGCTGGCCTTCCTCAGAGTTGTGGAGGTGGGTTTTTATAAAACAACATGAATATACTGCTCGGTCACAGGTAACGAGATCACCACAATTGCATTGCGGCTCCTACCTGGGAAAAGAGTGCTCATCTACATCATCTATAGCTCCTCATCTAGAGAGCGTGGACTCACAGCGTCCTCTCCTCCATAAATGCACTGAGGGCTCCTGCTGCTGACAAGACAGGTCCTGAATACATCCAGAGAGAAACCAGCTACCTGTGAGCCGTGTCCAGCCTGGCTGGCACTTGCTTCTGCCTGAGCAGCCAGTGTCCTTGGAATTCTGTATCTGGAAGCTCGCAATTCCTTCCAGAAGCTTCTTGGTTCAGTCCCATCTTTCCTCCTCTGTACTTCAAACAAACAAAACCAGGAGATAAAATACTAATGCCACTTCAGGGGCAATGCAGTAAGAAGATGGACACAGAACCCTGAGCTAGCTGTGTGACCTTGGACAACTTTCTTGACTTTTCTGAAACTTGGTGTCTCATCTGCACAGAAGGGATGGCAGCCTCGTTGTTATACCATGGGGGGTTGTGAGAAGCTGGAATAAAGACCAGCATGGGTACCAGGCACCAGGAGCTCATATCCCTAATCCTAGCTACTGAGGAGGCTGAGATCTGAGGATTGTTGTTTGAAGCCAGTACAGGCAGGAGAGTTTGTGAGAACCTTATCTCCATTTAATCTCCAAAAGCCAGAAATGAAGCTGTGGCTCAAGTAGTAGAGTACTACCCCTGAGCAAAAAAATAGTCTCAGGGACAGTGCCAGGTTCAAGTCTCAGGGCCAGCACAAACCAAAACAGACAGCATGGGAACTCTGCTCATACCATTTATTTTACAATAGTCACCTAGTATCATCACAGACTTACTGTAAACAAAACCCAGAACTCACCTGATCAAGAAGAAAAGTCACTGACCACAGAGGAGCAACGGAGAGTTCCATTCTGACCCCACCACATTCTCATAAAGCCATAAAACCCTCATCTCCAGTGTTTATAAACACACTATTCAGAACATATTGAAAGGCTGAAAAGATCTTCCCACATTTACTCCTCTGTGCCACGAATTTATTGTGCCCCTACTATGTGCTAAGTGCTATGTGGGGCCCTCGAGTCAGGCCATGGGTGGGGTCCTGCCTCTCACCTGGTGTGGACGTTGGCGAGGAAGAGAGGCCTAGCAGAAACCATCAGGCAACTGACAGAAAGATACCTGTGGGCAAAACTAGGGAGAAAGCCAAGGCCAAGGGCAGCACAGCTCCTGGGCGTGGGGCCTGTCCCGGTGTGCAGCTCTGGAAGGCTTTGCTGAGGCGTGGCCTTGAGCTGGAGATGCAGGTGAGCGTCAGGGAGGGGTAGAGGACACCGGGCCTTTTCAAAGGCTGGGGGAGGGCATGGAGCGTGGTCCCTTCCAGGAAGTGAGGAAGGCGCCCGGAGGGGGTGTGGAGGTGGGGAGGGGAGGCGCAGGGAGGAGGAGAGGACTGAGCCTCGCCTGGCCAACTGCTCTGGGCTGCTGGGGGCCCGGGACATGAGCACTGGCCCCCAAGGAGCACAGCTGGAAGGAAGCACGCAGGATACAGAGGGTCTGTGTAGTGGGCACCGTCAGGGAGGGAGGTTGGGATTCCTGCGGTCAGTGCCTGGATGAGGAGGGGGCCAGCAGCCCCAGGGAAGTGGGAAGCTGACCCCCATCCTACAGGCTGAGCAGGCCCCTCAGGCGAGGTGGGGTGGAGGGGATGGAGTAGAGTCTCAAAGTGATGCCAGAAAATGAGGTGATCTTTTACCTTGTTCCTCTGTGGTTGGACGGGCAGGTGGACTGAATGTCTGGATATGGTATCACAACAGAGCTCTGTCGGGGGTTTAGGCCGGGCAGTATGGGGCCCCTGCCTGGGGACAATAGACCTGACACTCCACCGAGAGGCTGGGCGCCGCCAACGCAGCCATCAGCACTCATCATCCGCAAGAAGACTTGAACCACGACGGTGGCTGACTTTCCCCCACACAGGAAAATGGGAGAGAACAGAAGACTAGAAGTACCCAGAGCAAGCCGTGCTGTCAGGCAGAAGAGAAATCATGACAGATAAGACCAACATGCAGTGGTGAGACCAAGAAACAAAAACACCAGGGCCCAAATTACAAGAAAGATCAAGTGAAGAAACAAGTAGGCAGAAATAAACAGCTTCATGCATAGCGTCAGATAGAGTCATTTGACATCATTGATCACGTGTAGTTTTTAACCATTTTCACTCTTTTTGGGAGGGAAAAAGCTACTTAGAATAACTTATAAGAAGCCAGGCACCAGTGGCTCACACCTAGGAATTATGCTTCACAGCTAGCCCAGACATACAAATCAGAGAGATTCATTTCCTTTAACCAGCAAAGCCTAGAACTAGAAAACGTGTCTCAGGTGGTAGAGCACCAAAAAAGCTGTATCAGAATACAAGGCGCAGAGTTTAAGCCCCAGAACTGGCAACATAAATAAATGTATTATAAACATGTAAATCGGTGGGATAAATACATAACAAATAAACCAAAGCACATAGCAAAATGT
Source organism: Dipodomys ordii (assembly GCF_000151885.1). Lineage (NCBI taxonomy): Eukaryota > Metazoa > Chordata > Mammalia > Rodentia > Heteromyidae > Dipodomys > Dipodomys ordii. Next base: position 126,001 of record NW_012267320.1, read on the forward strand.
TTAGAGCTGATCGTCAGTCGAATCCATCTGTGTGTCTGTCTTTAGGTGATTTAAACAAAAAGCCTCCTAAAAGCAAACTGCAGTTATCTCTTCAAAGGAAAACAAAATTAGAAGGGTTTTCATCCAGACTTTCCATTTTTAGGCAGTTAATCTGAAAATTCAATTTCCCCAGCACAGATCATTCTCAAACATTCCAGATTTTTTACTGTAAATGAGAATTACTTACAGTGGTCACTGAGAAAATTTCCACACGCTGCCCCGGCCAAATCTATGAAATCATTGACTCACATCGACCCAGGCGCCTGGTTTGCTGTGAGCTATGGGGACTGACTGTTCACGTTCCTTTACGGCTTCCTTTCATGGGTTGAAGAGTTTGTACTTCCCCGGGGAGGAGACTGCTGACAAAGCAGATCTTTCTACCTGTCCTTGGGCAAGTCCCCGCACTCCAGATTTTCTTTTGGCTCTCTGCCTTCTGGCTAACTCCTACTCATACCTCAAGGCCCAGCTGAAATACACCTCTGCTTCCAGACAGAGCTCACCTTGCTTCTTTCTTCTGCCTTTCACATGTGATCCTCACCTCATGACAACATTTAATCTGCTGATGCAATGATTTGTTTTGGCATTTGTCTTTCCCCTTCAAAGACAGATGGTGGGGCGGGGGGTGATATTATGAACTCACTTTCAATCTCTAATGTGAAACACAAGGCCCTGGCCTTGGTAGAGACCCCATGTTTGCAGAAGGGCCAGGTAAGGTACAGATGCTGTTTAAGAGACACAGATCCCTCTGGATTCACAACCCAAGCATCTCATTAAAAGGTATTATCTACCATGTTCTAGATCTCTCTGAAAGTACTTCACTGATCTGAATGATCAAACAAGAAATGATTTAGACTTCTTCATTTGATGCATAACTCAAAGAATACCCTTTAGTATCTCACTTTGAAGACCAAATTGGCTGCGTAGTGCTCAAACGATGAAAACAATAAAAACCCTGAACACAGTGAGCGGGACCCCGGGAACTGCTGCTGACAGTGAGCGGGACCCCGGGAACTGCTTCTGTGGACAGTGAGCGGGACCCCGGGAACTGCTGCTGACAGTGAGCGGGACCCCGGGAACTGCTTCTGTGGGGCCTTGCTGCTGACAGTGAGCGGGACCCCGGGAACTGCTTCTGTGGACAGTGAGTGGGACCCCGGGAACTGCTGCTGACAGTGAGCGGGACCCCGGGAACTGCTGCTGACAGTGAGTGGGACCCGGGAACTGCTTCTGTGGGGGCTGCTTCTGACAGTGAGCGGGACCCCGGGAACTGCTTCTGTGGGGCCTTGCTTCTGACAAGGCGATGTCCCGGGATTCTACAAGTCCCTTCTGCTCTCAGTTTCCCTCCTTAGCTCAGCCATAGCTCAAGTGGATAGAGTAACAAAATAACAGAACTGCTCCAATTTAGCTTATTCTTGGTCCTTATGAATAAATAAATAAACATATTGAATTGGTACAGAATAGAATCCATCTATTATTATCAATCTGCCCCAAGTGGTCTTCTGTGTTGGGGAGAAGGGTGACATTTACTTGAATTCTTGCTTTAGAACAGTGCTCATCAAATGCTAACATGTGTACACACTCGCAGGGGAGCCATTGGTTCGGAAGTTCTGGGCGAGGTCTGCCAGAGGCCACACTTCCAGCGAGGCCCACGGGTGATGGTGCGGACCAGGCCCCATGGGACACTCAGAATACCAGTCACCTCCTCCTCCCCCTCCCCCGTGCAGCGGGGAGCTCTCTCTCTATCTGTCCCCCCACCCCCGACACATGTACAGAAGGAACCCAAGGAACCATTCCCGTGTCTCATGTGGGCGCCCTAACCATCACTTCTCTAGATGATTCCATCAGTGGGTGGCTGCCATCTTGGACCTAGCCTTGTAGTGGACCCCCAGGGAGGGGGTGTTCGGTGGACCTATGGCAGGAAGCTCACACTTACTTCATTACAAAGAAAAACCAAACACAGAGCATCGATAAATCACTGCCCCGTGCTATGGAACACCCCTGCAGCCAGCAGCTCTTTCCCAGTGGTTGGTGTTCACCTGGAACCTTCCCTTCTGGGAAGCATAGCTGGAAGCCCAGACGCTGACCACTCTGGTCCCAGAGCTCCTGTGGGGGCTGGCGCTGAGGGGAGGCTGGGGAGTCGGGAGGCAGCCATACCACCGACCACGGCTGACCCCACAGGCCCTCACTACGGAACCCCTGTGCTCAGGTGGCACGTGCTCTTCATCCGAGAGGGGAGACATTTCTTTCCCTCCTTTTCCCCTCCCCTTCCCTCCTCTTCTCCCTCTCTCCTTTTCCTTCCCTTCCTCCCTTCCTCTCTCTTTCTCTCTCCTTTCTCCTTCTCATTCCTCCTCTCTCCCTCCCCTCTTTCCCTCCCTCCCCTCTTTCCTCACATACACACTTGCATATCGTTGATTATATAAAGTGAGTCTCAAAAGTGAACTCAAAGTCTCAGCACAGCTTTGAGTTCAAGGCTAGCACTTTACCACTTGAGCCACAGCTCTGCTTCTGGCTTTTTGGTGGTTAATTGGAGATCAGAATCTCACAGACCTTTCTACCCAGATTGTCCTTGAACCCTGATCCTAGATCTCAGTCATCTAAGTTATTAGATAAGAGCCACTGGTGCCCAGCAGGCCGTAAAATGAATATCAATTCACAGGCCTGCCCAACTAATCCATGTTTTATGTATCCAATTACAACTCTCAAAAAACTATTTTTTTGATTTAATTTACACTCCATCATTTTGAAGCCACTTGAGTGCTTGTCAATGAATGTTGAGGACTACATCCTTTGTGCTGTGGAATGGGTGCTAATGTAAAGTACTATTGTGGTTGAGTCAGACAGATAGTTCCTCTGAAACCACGTCCAGAGCCAGCTTGCTGTCTGAGAGGGTGGCACCAGATTGTGTGATGGCGACGAGGAGGGTGGAGGACTGTTAGATGCACCGCTTGAAGTCATAGGCTCCGGTTCCTTGGGTCTCTTCATCTATATTCAGCCATAAGGCCCACCTTTCAAGGTAGAATTGGGAGTCGGATGGTGCTTGAGAGACCCTCACCAGGCCTCAGGCTGGTTTTGTACCCTCACTCCTGTTCTCTCTTAGCAAACCAACCCGGGAAACAAGAACACAAAATCCTTGTCCCGGAGTGGCAGGTGTTTGGATTCTTTTCCCCCAGAAAGGCAACCCTTGAAGAAGAACCAGTGGTATGGAGGAGACCTTCAAGGTGAACCAAACAACCCTTGACCTCCTTTCCTCATGGCCGGTCATCACTCTTCAGCTAAGGAACTACATCCTTTGCCATCAGCCAGCCTCCAGCAGAAGCTCAGGCAATGCACCCAGTCCACGCCTGGTTCTCGTGAGTTCCCAACGCCAGTGCAGAGCATTGGCTCCTCCTCCGCTGCCAGCCTTACCCAGAGTCACTCAGGTCCCCCAGCCCACACCACACTCTTCTCACTAGACAGGCCCTCCTGCATCTACACACGTGGCATCTGAGGCCACCTCCATCCCCATGAATCCCGGACTCACGTGTCCATCTCAAGTCTCCCTTGTCACTGCTCAGCCATCAGCCAGCCTCCAGCAGAAGCTCAGGCAATGCACCCAGTCCACGCCTGGTTCTCGTGAGTTCCCAACGCCAGTGCAGAGCATTGGCTCCTCCTCCGCTGCCAGCCTTACCCAGAGTCACTCAGGTCCCCCAGCCCACACCACACTCTTCTCACTAGACAGGCCCTCCTGCATCTACACACGTGGCATCCGAGGCCACCTCCATCCCCATGAATCCCGGACTCACGTGTCCATCTCAAGTCTCCCTTGTCACTGCTCAGCCAACAGCCAACTCCCTGTGAGTCTTGCAGGTGACGGCCCACGGACACCTGCGCGTGCACGGTTGCCCATCTCCCGGGAGGCAGCAGCCCAGGGGTGGAGGAAATACAGTCATCTCTAATTGACCACAGGAACCTTGAAGTTGCCACGTCCCTCCTGTTGTACCCCTGGCTCAGAACAGTGTGTATCTGCCTCCCTGGTCCCTGGTCCCTGCAGGTCCCTGAGTACCCTGTAGGTACTCAGGTGCTCAAGTCCATCACATAACAGGTGCAGCATCTACACATGACCCAACACTCACCATCTCTAGCTTTGCTGTCACACGTAACACGATGCAAATGCCGTGGAAATAGTTGCCAGACTGTATGGCTTAGGGAATTATGACAGGGAAAACTTCTGTAGGTGTCTAGACCAGAGGTAGCCAGCTTAGCTGCATGTGCCCTGTGCTGCATGCGGTGGCTACACATCTCATCATCTGTACACACTCAGCAAGTGACTGATGGGTGTCAAACTCACACCCGGCTCTTTGGAATTCTCTGTCACTTTTTTTCCCCCTCTTGGACACTCTCTGTTCTTTGTTGGTTGATTCTTCAGAGGCAGCATGTGAAGGCCAAGAGCCATCAGTGCTGTTCTGGGCGATTCCCAGACTTGAGTCATCTTCCTTCCAAAATGCTGCTGCTGCCGCTGATCCTCCAAGCCCCACTCTGTGATCCCGTGGTCCCGTTATCCATGAGCCAAAGCCTCACTCTCCCAAAGGTAAAAAGAGTGAGAGTATTTGCAAGTGAAAGACGTGAAAGCAAGCGAGCAAGCTCTGCACCAGGACAGGTCCCCACCCAGTGGACCTCCACCAAGAGGAGCCCAGTGGAGTCTTCTCACAGGGCAGGTTTTGTGGCATGGGCTCCTCCCACAAAACCTCCTCAGTTGGGAACTGACTGTTGGACAGTTTGTACTGTAGTCACTGGCTGAGCACCCAGGGCACCCAGGGCATTATGAGAAGAAGCAGGATTTGAGTGGGAACTCACAGCATTATGGGAAGAAGCATCTCATCAGGAGTTTCCTCCCATGCTGTGCTCTCTTCAATGACCAGGATCTGCTTTCGTGCCCCCAGACAGCCCAGGTGGCCTCATTCCTTTCTTCCTGTAGCTTCTCCTGCTGCTGCCCCAGGACTCAACGCCCCTGTGTCTGGATGTGGGAGCCCTCCACGTGAGCCCCAGTATGCTGGCTCCAGCTTTACCACAGGTTCACTGAAAAGTCCCTCCCTCTCCGTCCCTCTAGGTGTGGGTGTCACAGCAACACCCTCATCACAGCAGCACAAGGTTCAAAAACCTTGTGCCTCTGCCCACGCCCCTTCCAGAAAGCCAGCCCTCTGAGAGTGGGTACAAACTATGCCCATCCATCCACTCCCTGACTCATGACAAGGGCTCTGGAAATGTTTTTATGCCTCATGGCTCTGGAGATGAATCAACCAATGAATCAATGAATGGATTAATAGTAATCCATAAATTTTAAAAAAAAGAATGAATGTGAAGACATGACCTAGAACATGTGAGTGGTCTGTGTGTGGGGAAGTTTTCTGAATGGCTCTTTGGAAGTGATTGATGTCAGTACATTGTTCCACCTCCGTGGGAAACGAGTATTCACTGTGTTGAAATCCTTCGGGTTAAGAATCATGTCTTTTTATCTGCCTGACTCAGACACTCTTGGAAGCTGAGCAAATCTAGGCGCTGTGACTCACGAGTACCCTGATGAAACACAGGGAAGTTCAGAGATGGCTTCAATGTGAATGGTTCCCTTTGCACATACATGCGATCATGCCTGAAGTTACCTGAAGCATTGGAAGGTTCTACTGTAAAAGTCTTCCACATGCACCTGTGCCATCCCTTCAACTCACACCCCTCACAAACACCTGCACGAAATTAGCACAGACATGACAGCAAGCCTGCCTGACTACAGTCATTTGTTGACCACTTGAGTGATTTCATCAACAGTAACTTCAAGAGGCCCCACCCACGGGTTCACTGGGGAATCATGGCAAGGTCGAGATGGAAGGAGGGGAGGCTCATGATCTGTTGGGTAGGTGAAGTTTTTCTTCTCGGCGTTTTCTATGCTATTAAGTATTGACTTATTTGTTTCATCTCCAGAATTGGCTTACTGAAATCAAAGGCGAAAGTACTCATTTGAATAAGCTCATGAACACCTCAGACATGAATGAAAGGACCTTTTTTCCCTAGCTTGCTATTCCAATTACCAGTTTTAACATATCTACAAACACATGAACAAAACCATTAAACTATGGCTTGTGCAGGAGAAGATGCCGGTGGTGTCATTCCTTAGAATTGAACAAAATAAATACTGGGAAGCTGGAACATGTATCATTGGGGGGAGGGGTTAAGTTCAAAGCTGGGGCAGACAAATGGAGAGGGAGAAGGTCGGCAAAAGCAGTTATGGTGTTCCATGTATGTAACAATGCTCAATATATATAAAAATGGAGCCAGGAAAATGGAAGGGGTAGGTTGGTTTGGGAGAAGGGGAGAATGGTGAAAGGGGTGGCACTCAGAGTGACATTGTACCCACAAACTGACATGATGAATTGAATTCCCTTTGTACAACTACGTAAAGATAATTTTAAAAATTAAAATAAATATAACGAACTGTGGGACCTATGGCTAAGGGGTAAGTTGTAAACATTTGTATGCAGTTTAGGAATATATTTAGGAATGTGTTTAGAAAAATTATGACACAGGTCTTTGAGCTTCAGTGGGAACCTGTCATCCTGATCTGAAGCCCTGAACTGTCTCCTTAGAGCTGACATTATCCTCCAACGACTCCCAACATGTAATTCAGTCATTTCTTTGATCAGAAACGTCAGTAAGATATGCATGGTCTGAGTCCTCAAATACACCCTCAGATAAAGGAGATGACATGTATATATTGCTCTGTGTGTGTGTGTGTGTATGTGTGTATGCGCATGCATATGTACACGCACACGCACACACACGCACACACACACACACACACACACACACACACACACACACACACACTGGTCCCTGAGATTGAACTCCAGGTCTAGGCATTGTCCCTAAGCTTTTTTAGCTCGAGGCTAGCACTCTACCCCTTGAACCACAGCTCCACTTGCAGCTTTATGGTAGCTAATTAGAGATAAGAGTCTCCTGGGTTTTCTTGCCTGAGATGGTTTTGAATAGCAGTCATCAGATCTCAGCCTTTTAAGCAGCTAGGATTATAGGCAGGAACCACCAGGACTTGGCTTGAGTTTTGCTAATTTTTTAAAGTTTTTCATTTGCCTTTAATATACATGATTAAAAATCATTTTTCTCAAGAAAAGTTAGGATATTCTGGAATAGGGCCACCCTTTATGCCCCTGAATTTTAGAAAGTGACGGAATTCAGACTGAGAAATTACTGAGAAGGCAGGGCAGCTTGGGAGGGAGAAAGGCAGTCAGGGGAAGTTCATGTGGCTGCTGAATTTGGTTGAGTAATACATTGCTGCCCCCTCCCCATTAGTATATGGTTTCAAGGAGCCCACAATTGAAGAAGAACTGAGACTGCTCAGGTTCTACAGACAGTGAGGATGCTTGAGTCACTGTTCCCATAAGCCCACTCAACTTCTGCTAGAGACTCACTGCCTGTCAACAGATTTACCCTGTTTGCCCTTTTTCTTTGCCAGTACTGAGGCTTGAACAAATGGTCTTGGTGCTGTCCCTGAGCTTTTGTGCTCAAGGCTAGTGCTCTCCCACCTTAAGCCACATCTCTACCTCTGGCTTTTTGTGGTTGACTGGAGATAAAAGTCTCAAGACTTTCCTGCTGGTTGGCTTCAAGCCATGATCCTCAGATCTCAGCCTCCTGAGTAGCTAGGATTAAAGGCATGAGCCACCAGTGCCTGACTTCTGCATGTCCTCTTTCACATGAAAAGATTAATATAACTTTTGCCTTCTGTTTTGGGAGGCATACTGCTATTTTCACAGAATTGGGGGCAGGGAAAGAGTCAAACCACACAATGTAAGCATAGCTGACAACAACACAGGACTGACTGACCAGGAGCTTCTCTAATTAACTGAGCTGTATAATACCTACTCAAGAAATTAAAATTTTTGTTCCAAAAGTTCTCCTGATTTTAAAAATTAAAGTATTATTTTGACCATGCTTGGTGAAAATGATATGTAATAAACCCAGTAAGGTGAGCTTAGCATCTGTGTGCCGAGTGGCCCACTCACGGGCCTGCTGGCAGGATGTGAACAGGTGATGAGTGAGTATGTGAGGAAGAACTCTAGGGTTTGTTGCCTGGATGGAGAAGAAGGCTTGGATGAAGCGCAGAGGGGATGGATGGCATTGTAGGAGGCAGGCTCTGAGGAGGTTTGCTCCAAGGAGCCCACCCATGAATTTGTAAGTTAGGTATAAGGATGGAGATCTGGCAACCACTGAACACAGAAGTCGAAGTTGTCCACTGAAATCCTGGAAAGCAGCAGAGAGGAGACAGAAGCTAGGGGCAGGCCTTATTGGCAGTCTGTATTGAAGGGAAGGAAAAGGATTTTCCAGAAAAGGACTAGAGAAAGAGCAGCCAGAGGAGTTGGAAAGATAAGAAAAGGGACAAGCTCCACAGACAAAAGATTTGTGAGGAGACTAGTAGGCACTGGGAGGGAAGCACCTGCTCCCTTAAGAAAGAGGGGAAGAGCAGAGGATGTACCCGTGTACCTACGCTCATTCATCACCTACTATGTACAACTACTCTACACTGGGAGACACAGCAGCACAGCCAGGCCGCTGGCCCTTGTGAGGTTTATGGGAACAAAAAATAAAAGCAAAGTGACAGCTTGGTCTTGGGCATGGAGGATGGGAACTGAAGCGGAGTGACCCCGGTGAAGCCACAGAGAATCCAGTGCTTTGGTGTAGGAGATGGGACTGAAGAACAGGGGCTGCCTCCTGGGTCACACATAGGAAGCAACGAGAGACCAAGGACTCAGCCAGGAGGAAGGACCTGTGAGGCTCGCAGCATGAGCTGGTGGTCAGTTCCACTTGCCATACTTTGGCAATGCTGAACAGCCTCAAAGCATTGGTTGGTTGAGTATGAAAGAGGCAGATCACTCCATCGGAGGATTGGAGAGATCTCCACGGTAAAAGGTTATCAGGCACGGGATTGAAACACCATGTTAGAAAACACAAACGTCTGGAAACCACAGACAGTAAATGCTGAAGGTCAAAGCATCTGCAGCTCAAAGAATCTATACAGTAATGGGGCATTACGCAGCCTACTAACTCCTCTATTTGGATGGAGAAGAGCTGTAATTTAGGATCGCTAGCTATCAATTAGTTCTGTCTTCCTCATCTGTGGAATGAGAGGTTTGGGTGAAATGAACTTAAAACTCTCCTCCAGCACCATCCACGGTGAGCCATCAAGCACTGTGAACAGACTCTGGAAGTTCACTCACCTCTTTAATATTTGCATTCAATGTGGAACTGCTAATGCTCAGAAACACAGCACCAGAATCCTGAGGGTCCCTCAAGAATGGGCACATAAAGTTTGGAGTTTTAGGAACCATCTTGGTTTTCAAGTAAGTTGCTCTGAGCTGGCATGAGTAGCTCACCTCTGTTATCCTAGCTACTCAGTAGGCTGATATCTGAGGATGGCAGTTCAAATCCAGCCTGGGCAGAAAAGTCCTCAAGACTTATCTCCATTGAACCTACAAAAAGCTAGAAGTAGAGGTACAGCTCAAGTTGCAGAGTGCTGGCCTTTAGCAAATAAGCCAAATGAGACTGTGAAGCATTGAGCTCAAGTCCTGGTACTAACACACAGGCACGCACGCGCGCAAGCACACGCACACACACACACACACACACACACACACACACACAGATGTTGATCTTTGAACATAGAAAAAATCTTTAAATCCTGGTGGGAGAAATTGTCTAGGATGTGGGTAATTGCAGAAGGTAATTGGAAATAAACCCTTGGAATAGACCAACTGGAAAATTATCAGAGATGATTAGGTATCTGTTAAGTTTGGAAATTTGCTTTATGACTATTGAGAGAAGATAAACTTTTCCAGTGTAAGGATGATGATATGAAATAAAGCTATCTAACTCTGACTCCTTTCCCATAGCTGAGATTCACTGGGAAATGGATACCTAATGGCTATGTTAAGACATATTGGCGATAGCTTACTACTGAAAGGATTCTTCATCTTCAGCACAGCGAACAATGTTTTCATTTTTTATACCTTTGTAGGTGAGAGTCAGGTCACCTGTGCTCTAAAGGCTGAGACAGGAGGGTAGTGAGTTTCAGTCCATCTTGGCTGCAGAGACAGAACCCTGTCTCAAAAAACTCAATCAACCAGCCAACAAACAAACACTGAAAGCTTTGTTCTTGTAGATAAATTGAGGACATGCTGAAGTTCCTTATAGAGTAGGGTATGCATGGGAATCAGCTGCTTAGGACAAAGTTACTGTTTTTTACATCTTATAAAGCAATGTACAGTCATCTTAAGAACCAGAAATTGCATGCACAAGAGTTTTCTTCAAATCTGTAAGGCACTTGAGAAGGAAAAGGAGCAGGAAGTAGAGGAAGAGCAGGCCTGAGGCCAAATGAGTCACCCTGCTTAGCCTTTCCAGACACCCCCTTTTGTGCTTCATGGGTTTCCTGTTCCTTTTGCCTCACCCTGATAAACTGGACAGTAGATGGGAGCCTTATCTGGACACTGGGTGCAGAGTCCCAGGTTCAGGTGAGGACCCCAGATCTCTGAGGAGTGATTAGAGACCGGGCTCTGCCTGGGACATCCTGCGTCACCAGACCTGCAGGCCACAGGCCCTGAGTGGGCGGGCCTAGCAGCACTCTACCCCAGGAAGTAAAAATCAGTCCTTCCGGCCGGCAGGCGCCTCTTTCCTCACCTTAGACCAGCCACCCACACTCGCCTATCAAGCAGAGCCCTTAGGCACCCAGAGCTTCTAGCACAAGCCTCCATCCGGTTTTGAGGGTAACAGGCAGTCTTTGACCATTAGGAAGTATTTATATCTGTAGTTTCTTTTAAGATGTTCAATGATATGATCTACCAAGCAGACTTACACTACTGGGAAGAAGCCACCTCTTCTTCTCCATCCTTCCTCGGTGCTAGGAGACCTTAGGAATTCTCTCTGTCTCTCTCTGTCTGTCTTACTCTCTCTCTCTGTCTGGACTCTCTCTCATGGAAATTATTGGATAGTGTGTCACACTTCCATGATGTTTAAAAGCTGTCATGGGCCCACAGTCTGTTGTGGGCCATGAGCTTGCTTGTGGCATCCAGTGCCTTTTCAGGCAGCCCCTGGGAAGGTTGCTGATGATAAACAGATTGGAGAAGCTGGGCTGGCCATGCTGCCTGGGTTTGGGGACGTGGAGCCTGGGCTGGTTTGGAAGGATAGATAAGTAAATTCTAATAGGAAGAAGCAAATACTGGCTGTCTAGGAAAACTATCATGAGGTGGATACTCTTTTTGTGTCCAGCAGCAACTGTCCAGGGCCTGGCAAGGAGTAGAGAGAGGGTGAAGTGGAGGGCCAGCAGAAGACAGAGTAGACGGGCGAGACACTGCAGCCTAGACGGCTCAGGGTGCAATGGAAGAGCCTTACAGTGATCGGGTTCTATCAATGCAACCATACACTTTGGCTCTCAGGCGCCCTCCAGGAGACTCAGAGAGCAGAGCTTACACACTGCTCCCTCTCCTCTGATTCACAGAGCCAGGCGTCTCCTCTCTGTACCAGCTCGAGAAGTGTGCAGCCAATTTCTATTGTACAAGATCGCTCCACAGCTGTCTGATTTCCATTGAAGTAGGTGCTTTTCCTAGACCCACCTGGATTCCTGAACTTGGCTGACATGTCAGCCTCAGAGCATTCTCCTGGTCAACTCTCTTCACCACATACAACACAAGAGAAAGTGGCCTTTCTCATGTTTCTAGGATATTTCCTCCCATGGGAAAGAAAAAAGGACCTCAAGAAACGATCAAAAAAAGAGTCTTTGATGGACTTTGCATTAAGAACAGAAACACTGCTTAGTACTGGTGGCTCAGGCCTGTAATCCTAGCTACTTAGGAAGATGAGATCTGGGGATCAAGGTTCGAAGCCAACTCAGACACATTTCTAAGGCTTCTTATCTCCAATTAACCAGTAATAAGTTGGAAATGGAGGTGTGGCTCAAGTGGTAAGAGTGTCAGCCTTGAGCAAAGTAAATCAAGTCAAACAAGAGCTAGAGACCCTAAGTTCAAACCCTAGTATACATAAACACACACATACACACCCATATCCACACACATATCCACACACACACACACACAGAGCAAAACCAGTGAACTGATTCTTTTGTATCTCAGAGTTTCTTTTTTTTCAATCAGTTGGAGGGTCTTATCCTTTTTATAGATTAAAAAAAAACACTGCTTAAAGATTTTGTAATAGAGCCAAGTGGCAGTGGCTCATGCCTTTAATCCTAGCTACTTAGGAGGCTGAGATCTGAGGATCACAGTTCAAAGCCAGCCAGGGCAGGAAAGTCTATGAGACTCTTATCTCTAATAAACCACCAGAAAAAAACCACCAGGAGTGGCGCTGTGGCTCAAGTGGTAGATGTTCACCTTGAGCTGAAGAGCTGAGGGACAGCGCCAAGGTCCAGAGTTCAAGGCCTATGACTGACAAAAAAAAAAAAAAAAAAGATTTTGTAATAGGACAATCTAGACTCTGGAGTTCAGGCTTTCTGTATGAAGCAGGATTTTGAGATGTGAAAAGTGTGCAACAGAAAAGCAGGGTCTAGTAGGTGGGGAAGGTCAGACTCCTTCTTGTCATTTTGGGAATGCCTGTTCCCTATGAATTAAAAAAAAAAACACAACTCAACGTGGTTTCCCCAACACTTCCACAAAAATCTTTGCCTACGACTGCCCCATCATCTCTGGGGTGGGACTGGATGAGAGTTTTAGAGATAAGAAGCTAAGATATCAGATAACCTTCCCAGGCCACCTGGCCCACCCATGGGGGCTCCTACCCACCCCTCAGACTCCCCTTTTCTTCCTCAGCTGTGTCAAGAAAGAGCCCCAGGAGGATCATGAGGGAGCTGTGGGAAGAGGAGGCCTGGGGTGCCCAGAGCAGAGAAGTGGACGCAGCCCCTGACTGCAGGGCGCGGTGAAACCCAGGCCCTGAGCTTGGAATGGCCTAGTGCCTTTCCCAGGGAGCTTGCACACCTAGGATCTGCACTGGGGATGTGTCCCACGCCGAGGTCTGCCCGTCTTACTGGAACCTGTGTGTCCCACGCCGAGGTCTGCCCGTCTTTCTGGACCCTGTGTGTCCCACGCCGAGGTCTGCCCGTCTTTCTGGACCCTGTGTGTCCCACGCCGAGGTCTGCTTGTCTTTCTGGACTCTGTGTGTCCCACGCCAAGGTCTGCCTGTCTTTCTGGACTCTGTGTGTCTTATGCCCACCATTTCTTGTCAGAGCTACTTCTCCTTTTCTACTCACCTCTGTGTCCAGAGACTTGCAGGAATTCTTATCATATGTATATTCTCCCATCTAGAAGTTTCCTGAACGTGTGTTACTCACTGGATCTTCTTTATAGTTATCTGTTGCTTTGAGACAGTCTTACTTAGGTAGCCAGGGCTAGACTAGAACTCATCATCTCCTGAGTGCTGAGATTATAGGCAGGTTCCATGACACTCAGCTTTTGTTTGACATTTACTTAAAATAATTAGGCTTTAATTTTTAGAAAAGTACTGTACTAGAGCTCTTTAAATTCTGTCAAAGTTTTGAATAATCACAGTACTGAAAAACCAGAAGAGATTTGAAGTAGGCAGGCCATAGCCAGACACCCCCTCCTGCCAGACATTCCCTTCTTTTCTCTTCCTGGTTATTAATATCTTTGTCAAGCTCTGTCTGTGTTCAGAAGGTTGCTGATCTTTTGGAGGAACAAACTTGAAAAGTCTTGCTTTAATCATGGCAGTAATTAGCAAATTTGGACCCAGCATTATCTTTCCTTGTTTTCTTTTTTCTTTTTTAATTAGAAACACGTTCAAGATCGGGCTTGTAGTTTATCCATTGTCTCAGAAACCTGAAGCACAGTGCTGGCAATGAGCAGGTACTCTCCTAGGTCTGGTGAGTTTCTAGAATCTTTTATCATGTCTCCAACAATTATCTCAGTTTATGTGACTAGAGGAGCACACGTGACCATCCCTCCAAGCTAAGGATGTGGTCTTAATGCAGAGAAGATGTTAATCTATTGACTCATTCACTCGACCTCAAGGGAGGAGAGAGCATGGGTTAGCCATGCTCAGAGCAGCAGGGGAAGAATACCTCTCACCACCAACAGGCCAGGAGCAGCTGGCCTCCAGCTCCCAAGGATGCGGCCTTGCCAGCCAAGGAGATTCTCTTCATTCTTTGGCTTTATGTCTGGAGTATGAAATCACCCAGGTCCCAAGTTCTCCTCTGCAGATGTTCAGTTAGGCTGTGTCTCCTCTGCAGACAGGCTAATTCCCTGCACCTCCCATCCATGGTTGGCCATCGATCAATTTCTTCAGTACCCCTACCACCCTGGTTAGCAGCCTGGTCTTTCAGCTGCTTCTCAGATGGTCCATTCTCTCTCTGTTCCCCAGGTTTTCACCTGTCCTGAGTTCCTCACATCCTCGCTTAGCAACCCCTCTTTCTCACCCTCCTGACCAGATCCCCATCATTCAGTTTGTTTGCTCCAACACCACCTCCTCAGAGATCCAGCCATGTTTTCAACATCCCCTAGGATGCTTCTAGCCCAATACTCAATTGTCCAATATTGACCTCCTGTGAGTCTCCTGACTCCAGTCACCTCTGAGCCTTTGGTTCCTGATGGTGGCATCATCGCTCTCTCTGCCTGTCTACCAACATCCATTCTAGAGCAAACCCTCAGATTCCCCCTGCTGACTGTATTTCACGTCCAAATCTCTCTTCCCCTTTTCAACCTTTACTGAGGCCGCTGGCACTGGGCCAGAGCTTCTTTCCTCTGGTTCAGCCTCTCCTATCGCCCATCCTTGCCATCACTTGGTGGTCACGGCCCAAAGGACCCTTCACTGCCCACCAAACTCGTGGGTAAACGTTCCTCCCCACCAGCCTACGCGTGAGCACCTGCCCCTGATCTATACTAAGGGGGACGGCTCTCTGAACCCAATGACGTTGCTACCAAAAGCCTCTGCCATGGTAAATGAGTCACAGAACCCCTGTACTCTGCTTCCCTTCCACAGCTGCTCATGGCAAAGCTGCTCGCGTGGGGCAAGGCAGCACCACAACACTCAACATTGTCAGCCGTCCACACCTGCCTCGTTTCACCCCTGCCCTGGGCCTTCCCCGCAGCAAGCTTAACCCTGGGCGCATGGCGGCTCTGCACGCCGCCCTGTGCCGGGCACGCCTGTGTGCCTGTGGCTGTCTTGCTTCTGTTGCGTCTCTTCCCCAACCTGACTCCTGAAGCCGCTTTGACCTCTAAGCTTCGTCTCGAATGCCCCGATACCTTTCTGAATCGTCATGCGGGGTCTGCTCTGCCTCTCTTCCACATTCCCCCAGCCTCTGTGAGGTTCACTCATCCATGCAGTACCAGAGCTCTTCTCACGCTGGGAATATTTATTTCCCACTTCTCCAACCCCCTTTCTAGCCACACTTCCTCCTAGCAGAAGCCTGGCATCTCCTTGAGATCAGGGACTATGTCATCTCCCTTCCTACCTCCTGAATAAATGTAAGGCCACCCGCTTCCTGCAGATTGAGCCTTTAGCATGAGCGGAAGTGGAGATGACTTAAGGTCAGAACCTAGGTGTCCGAAATAATAAAGAGACTTGATTTTAAAACTCACTAAACTCACCTTTCTACCAACCATACGTCTAGAAAGCTAGGCCCTTTCCTCAGATACTGAAAGCTAAGCAAAGTGCTCTAGAGAAAGATACTAAAAGCTAAGCAAAGTGCTCTATGGTTTAAAGAGCATTCCGAGGATATTGGACTAGACAAGTTAATATCCATAATTATAAAAATTCATGCTTAAATATGCAGACCCTTCTGCAGTCTTAGATTCTGAAATGCCTTTTGCTGGCATGGGCCGCTCCCAGTTGGAATAAAATACATTTGATTATAATCACAGAAAAGTGGCTCTTGTGAGTTTCAACCCTATAATGTTTCATCTTTAAAATGGGCAAATCTAGAAAATTCTCTGCAAGTTAAAATTCGAAACACATTGAGAGTCAAATACCTTTACTGCCGCAGGTATGCTAACACAGTCCGTCTCTAAACAAGGCATTTGAAGGAGACCAAAATGATACTCATTTGGTTGTCTCCTGGATTTTCCATGCTACAGATCAAATGACCCCCTTTACACCCTAGCATCGCAGCTAATTCTTCCGTTCCCTTCTTTCTGGTGCTCTCTTCCAGGATCCAAATTCCAGCCCTGGCTTCCAGGCACTACTCTGCTGGCAATGTCTGTGTCTTCTGTTTTATTTCTAGTATCTTCGTTTTCTGCTTTCCAAAATACTCTGCATGTTTCTTTTTTCTTCTTCTTCTTCCTATATGAGATTGGTACAACTACTCTATTGTAGGGAACTGGACTATTTCTTATAAAAGATGTCTCTCTCCTTAATAGCTCCCCTAATAGCCAGCCCATTAGTCTGCAATATTTACCAAGGGAGAAAACACCACAGTCACTGGTTTTCAGTTATATGTATTTTCAAAACACTTCAGATAAAAAATGGTCTGAGCTATGCTTGCAAGAGGAGGTGGATGGAGAGCTTTGGGCATGGGAAGAGGTAATTATAACAAAAAGTCTGCCTTTCAGCCAGTGCACAAGGACTCAGTAAACATTGCCCTAGGGCTGCCGGGCCTGGAGCTGGGAGGGTAAGGAAGAATCAAGTAAAATCTCCACGTCAGAGTCTGCCTCCCCGCAGAGGGAGAAGAGTAGTAAACAGGCTATTGTGAAATGCAGCTCCGTGAGAATAGGCACTGCTCCAGGAATGGGGAGCCCTCAGACGCCTCCCAAAGGAGCCCCTCACCCGAGTCAGACCTAAGCAAAACCAAAGAAGACAATTCAACATGCAGCGATGCAAAAACTGAACTGAAATAAGAGGATCCGTGGAGGAGAATGGACATGATCATTTAAAAGAATGGTAAACTATAACGCATGCCTAACTAGATTCTTCTCTTTAGTTGTGGAACGAGGGTTTTAACTAAAGACCTGGAGCTTCCTATGCTGGGGTGTTATCACGGAGCTATACTTTCAGCCCCTTAGATTCAATGTTAAGACTCAGATATAAAGCATATTTAAAAACGACATCAGGCTGAGCATGGTAATCCTAGATACCAGGGAGGCAGAGATTGGAAGGATCACCGTTCAAGGCCAGTGTGGGCCAAATGTTAGCAAGACTCCATCTCATTTAATAAAACAGACATGGCAGTGTGTGCCTATGTTCCGAACTACACAGGAGGTGGTAAGGAAGAGAATCACAGTTTTGGAAAAACTGAGCAAAAGCTCAAGACTGGCTGAAAAATAACCAAAGCATTTCCAGGAACTGGAGGTTCACACCTGTAATCCAAGCTACACAAGAGGCTGAGATTTGAGGGTCACAGTTCGAAGCCAGCCTGAACAGTAGTAAGATTTGTGAAACTCTTTTTTTGGGGGGGGTCCGGTTGTGGGGCCTGAACTCTGGGCCTGGGTGCTGTCCCTCAGCTCTTCAGCTCAAGGCTAGCACTCTACCACTTGAGCCACATCGCCACTTCCGGTTTTTTCTTTTTGCTTATGTGGTGCTGAGGAATCAAACCCAGGGCCTCATGCATGCAAGGCAAGTGTTCTACCACTGAGCCACCTTCCCAGCCCCGTGAAACTCTTATCTCCAATTAAACACCCAAAGCCAGAGATAGAACTGTAGCTCAAATGGTAGAGCATGAGCCTTGAACATAAAAGCTCAGGGACAGCACCCAGGCCCTGAGTCCAAGTGCACCGGTATGTGCACATACACGGACACCGAAATAACCAAAGCAAAAAGAACTAGGGACAAGGGTCAGATGACAAGAGTTTCAGTTCCTAACTAGCAAGCATAAGTCTCTGAATCCAAACCCCAGTCTCATCAACCAGCCAATCACCTAAATAACAACAAAAGCCTTCCATTTGGCTTTCAAAACCCAACAAGAGTCAGCTTCTGTGGGTGTGAATATATCCAGTTGTGGTTTATATAATTGCATCACACTTTTCCAAGTAGATGATTCAATCAAATGATCCCCCATGAAATTTACTTTTAGTTTCTAATTTACTTTTTATTTATATTACAAATGTGTACATATGTTTATGCATGCACCTACATCTTTTAGGGAATAAAGTGGATGTAAAGAAGCAATTAGAGATTTTTCTTGACCTCCACCAAGGTCACACAGATCCCAAAAGTCCAACTTGCAGTCACGGGGCACAGACATCACTAAGCCTCGATCACAGGACACACTGCCACCCCATAGAGTCACAGCCAACTGAGTCACAACCAGAGCAGCGGAAGGTGCTGAGAGACGGTTTTATGGTCTGGCATAGAGGTGCAAAGTGATAGAATGGACTGGAAGTCATAGAAAGTCCGCAGAATAAGGCTTGTTGGGATGTCACATAGGCTAATGGATACTGGGGTAGCTTCAGAGATCAGCAAACGAAGAAAGGTTTCAGACTCGGAGTGCATAGCAGGAGTGATGTGCAACCCTCCTTGAACTCCCTGCTCACAGCCGAAGTTGCCAGAATATGGCAGAGATGCTCTGCTGTCAGACTTGATGTGTTTCAGAACCCCGCTCCTGTCTATCACTAGGATCTAACTCCTGACTCCAGACCCTGAGCCAGGATGAACAGGACCCATGTCCGAGAGGTCTCCTGTCACTCCCACGAGACACACTCTTCTGTCTACAAGGGTCAGGAACCGGAACCCTGAGTGTTTCTTGATCAGATGATCGTAGCACTTATGTTGCCAAGAATCCTTTCATGTCGCATCATATCTAACTCTTCTATTAAGGAGTCGTGGCCAGATAGCAATATCATGGCACTGACTTTTTCCAACTATGCTTCAGAGGGCATTGCTTTGACAGTTCATCTTTCATATGGATCTTAGGTTCCAATTGTAGGTTTGAAATGCACTAAACAAGGCACTGAAAAGTAAAGCACCATTGTACCATACTATTGTTGGCACTGGAAGAACTTCCATGCCAACACAGTCCTTACTATTACTGCTCTAGCTAATTCCACCCTTACTCTGTCTGTGATGTGTCTGTGTGACAGGGTTTATTATCTCTTTATCATTTATTTCCCCCAGGCTGTGGAAAATAGAAAGCAGCCGGGCAGAATTCTCATTCCTTCCTCTGTGCAACCCGCCTGCCACCCCCAGCGGCCAGATGCAGCTAGCTCAGGTGATTGCTTCCCTCCTAGGCTCGGTATTCAGGCAGGAGAGGGAAAGCACACACGTAACCAAGTTGTAGGAGCTTTCAAAAACAAAGGATCAACGTTTCCAGCTGTTTTCTTCACACATAGGAAGAGACGTACAGGAATAACTTAGTAAGTAAGAAAGCAAAGTTTGGGGGACCTGACTTTATGTTCTTTGGCTGAGAGGATGAGGACCAAAACCCAAGATAGAAATCTGCAAATATTTGAGAGCACAAACATTGTTGTGTGGTGTGAGAACATTGTTTGGCCCGGTAGACCTAGGTTCTGCCAGCGTTCTTATTAAGAAATGACTCTGTTAACTGCTAATAGAAATTGGAAACCATTTCTAGCACCCATAAAAATAAAAGAGGAAGGAAAGGGACTGCCCCCAGCCAGACACACAGGAAGTTCTTTAAAGGAGACATATATCATCGATGTTGGGTTCTAGGCTTCTCTGTGCTGAGTCCTGGGTTCCCAACTAGCAAAGTGTTCTTCAGGTACTTTTAAGTTAAGGACTTTGCAAATGAAAAAAAAAAGTGCAATCTTCCTCTTAGTATCCACCTAATCTGCTGTAGGTTAAAAAAAAAAAGCCCTAATAGTATCTTATCCTGGGGGTCTAGATATGACCTAAGGGTTCAGCTACAGTACAGGAATCTGCTCTTTACTGGCAAGTGTTGGTGAGATAAAATGCATTCTAGATAGCACCAGTCTTCATATACCACTGATCACTGGATACATGGGGGCACAATTATGGGATAGCTTTGCCTACCTGGCTCACGAGTTCCTTAGAGGGCAGCGACCAGCTCCATACCTTAATCCATCCCTCTATTCAAAACACAAGCACCAGGCCATGACAGCACAGACCTGGGAGAGTCCAGCGTGCGGCTGGTGAGGCTCTAGCTGTGCCCATGAGTACAAGCTGTCCTCAGAGGCTTGTCCTGGGCTGCATCACAGTTCCACTGCATTTTCCTCAGAGAAAGCCCCCAGATCTAAGTTTCTAAGCTCCATAAAATCAACTGACACTGGCACTAGAGAAAACGCACAAGAATTGAAAAGCCAACCAACAGCCCAAAACCAGGGCAGCTCTGACTGAAGCTCTGACTCAGACTGCCTGAGCCCTCCCAACACACGAGGTGCCGTGTACCCTGAACTCCAACTCCTGAGAGAGCAGAGAGCAGCCAGGACCCTGCTGTGACTGTGACAGACCCGTGCTGTGCTTACTCCACGGAGTCTGGACCAGAACAGTCTAGCTGGCTTTCATTTCGAGCTGCAGGGTCATGGGCCAGACAGGTCTCACCCTGCTGCTCATTCTTCCACTGTTTCTTCTTTATATCCTCAGGCCCAAAGCAGTGTAGACACGCCCGCTCTTCCAGCTAACTGTGTCTTCCTGGACGTGAGGTGTTCGGCACATGCGGGTGTTTGTGCCTCAAATCGAAGCCTTGTATTTCTTCTTGTGTCTCTCCTACTATCACAGGCATTATGATCAACATACCTGAAATGGTATGCCATCGAATGTTTTGGTCTCAAAGCACACGTTAAGTTCTGGAAGTCTGTGACGGGCTAGAGTCAGAGTGGGTGAAGGTAATCATTGCCTCACTGATGGCTTGCCCCTCTGAGAGGGAAAAGCAACCTGGCACCCACACTTCTCCCAGACCTCTGACCTGTCTCTATGGGGAAAGAAAGCACAATGTATGCACGTCGCAGGCCCCAGGGACCTGCACACCCAGCCGCATTGCACACGAAAATCCCCTGCGGTTCTCTAGCTTAATCCAGACAGCATTTGTAGAGATTATTTTGTCAAGTTCAACTATCTCATCTTGCCATTCCTCGAAAACATCCACGTCCTTCCTCCATCCCACCCGTCTTCACACTGATAGGGAAAGCCTGCTTATCTGAACTTTTATTTATGAATTATTACTAGCCCTCTCTCTTCCTCCATTCACACTTTAAAGTTTGTGTGTTTGGTGGGGGAGGGATTCCTTCGTTCCTTGGGTTTCTGGAAGATTCGACATTCCTGGGACTGCTTGCTTCTGAGCTACTGGGCAGCCATATAGGTTCTTTGCCTATTGGCACAAACTGGCACCAGGGAGCAGCCACCTGAACAGAGACAAAGAGCCGGGTGGGTGGGGTCACACATGGCCCTGTCAGGGCACTGTGTCCTTGCTGGGCACAGAGCAGGACCTGGCCTTGGTTTCTTTCTGTGCTTGTGCTGATCTGGCCTCCCCCCTCCACTCCCCACCCCGCCTCCATGCCTGAGTCAGCTCTGGGGAGGAAAAGGTGCAGAGCAGACAGACAGCCTAGCTAATTACCTCTGTCTGATTTGCCTTTTGCGTCTGTTCGTTCATAAGCAACAAACACTTGGTGGAAAATGTGAAAAGCAGGCATTAATTCTTTCAGTAGCTTCCTGACTATGTGGGGGAAGGGAGTTATTTTTATGTGAAAGAAGAAGGAAAGCATCACGTTGCGAGATGCCCAGCTGACACTAGTGTGGAGATCTTGAGAAACTGCGGGGGAGAAGCCACAAGCAGCCTCTCCTGTGGCACTGAAGACCAAGGAAATACCTTGCGAGTCTCTGTGCTGCAAGCTAGCATTCCCGGGGGGGGGGGGGGGGGGCAGGGCCGGTCATTCACAGAGGGCCATCTTCAGGGCTCCTTCTCTGGCCTGTGTCTAGGCTAGTTCTGGTGTTGCAAAGGGCATGCCAAGTGTCTGACATTCACTGATTAAGTCAGAAAAAGCTTGCCTCTCTCTATTTGGTGCCTGAAGCTACATAAAGGGGGGAGGGGTCCTTGTATCTAGTATATTGCTGCCATTCAAGTACATAATTACCTACACACAAACACAGGCATGCATGTGCGCACACACACACACACACACACACACACACACACCAAGAAAGAGCCACAATTCAAGATTTCCTACCCACAAAAGCAGAGCAGGGTATGTTTGGCTCTGAGGGAAAAAGCCAAAAGACCTGCTTTCTTTGGCTCTAGGCTTTCTGGAATGTGAACCCAGGGTCTTGCTCTCTCTTGTCCCCCTAAATAGGAGCTGTCTGCCTGGGTTCTGTGTGTGAGCAAAGTGGGGAAATAACACTTGGTACAAAAATGACCACAACCATTGGAGGCTGGAAGGAATGGGAAGAGAGAAGGAGGACTTTTTAGAGAGATGTTTTCCTTAAGCAACCAGAAGCACAAACTCCAACCAAGTCTGTTTCTCTGAACCCCCCACCTGACAACGTCTGTCTTTTCCTGAGTTCAGTGAGGAGCACTTGCTCCGTTAGCTCCACTTTCCCCTTCCTTCGTGAAAATCCACCAGGAAACCTCTGGGTTACTCCCTGCGTGGCCATTTATTATACTGCAGCAAAGGAAGGAGGGAAATTGCTAGAAAATACCTCCCCAGGAAGGTATGGCCTGAGGAGCGCCGGGAGGTGTAAGAGGTAAGTGCCTGAGTGTTCGGCTGGACTCTATCGAGTAGCCAGCTTTCACAGACAGATGACATTTCAAAGTACATTAGTTTTATGTGACGCTTCTTACGTGCAGATTGGAGAGAGTTTGATTGAAAGTGGGAAGGGGCTCAGTGATAGCTGGTTGTGTGTGAATGCTTAAAGTCTCCCCTCTACGCCCAGCTCCCCCACCCCAATACAGAGAAAAATCACCGTGAGAGTCACTGATAGCTTTTTAGAAATCCTTGTGCAGGTCAAGGGGAAATTTTACATGTGTCCAGATTATTTTTTTTTAAAGCAGCAAATTCAAACATTTGAGTTTTGCGGTCCAATCTTTGGTCTTTAGTTTTCTAAAGTGAAACATTGCGTTCACGGTCAGTTTTCTGTAAGTGAAAGGGGTCCTGACACCGTGTAGGCATGGTGCAGTCTTACTTCCTGAGGGAGGCTGGCTGCAGACAGGCACAGAAGAGAGATAAACGGGGGTTTTGTAGGAGCGATGTGGAAATCTCACCCGGCATAACATTTATTAGCTGAGAAAAGTCTACACTCATGCGAAATTACACACAGATTATTCAAAGCATTATCCATGGGTTGTGAATCAAGTTTCTAATGTTTCCAAAGTCAGAATTGTTTACATTCCTTATACCTACCACAGAAAACTTACATAACTTTTTTGTGTTGTTGTTTCTCTTCTCTCATAAGGATAGGTAACAGATTTTAAAAATATTCTCCTGAGGTTTTGCCTTACGGCAACCTACACTGATTTCTCCACCGACAAAGGAAAATACGTGCTAGAGAATTAGCCAAAGAACATATAATCTCTAAAAGTCATTTGCAAAGTCGGTCTGACAGACACTATGATCGAAAAACACTTGCAAAGACAAGTCAAAGTAATTCTCCTCCCAATCTAGACCCCTAACACCCACAGCACTCCAGCGGACATCTGGATACTGTTTCACAGGCAAGAGGAAAGTGCTTTTCCCCCTTTCCCCCCATCATTAAGGAAAAACCCGCTTCCCACATGCAAACAGCACTTGTAAATTCCCCCAGATAAGCTTGGCGGTCTTGAATGGTTTAAGCAAGTTGTAAAAGAATCACAACTCTTTCGGTACGTTTAGAAGTCAAGTTTTTCAAAAGACAGACTATCTCCAGCATGCTGCACGGCCCCATGTGGACGCAGCGGGCACCTCTTACCTGCAGGGACCTTTGAGGACCTAGGAGTTCAGGCTCCTGGCTGGAGGCAGGAGGAAAAGATCAGCCCATGCAGGTTGTCTTGGAAAAATAGGTGCTCAGGCTGCCTCCAAATGAAGAAACTCTCTCTTGCTGTTCACTGTCAGTCAAAAACAAGTTGGAACAAGTTTGAGTAGGAATTACCTGAAGGAACTAAAGAGAGAAAGAAAGATTGGGAGAGATTGGGTGGAGGAGGGAGGGAGGGACGGACAGACGCAGGAGGGAGGGAGGAAAGGAGAGAGAGAGAGAAAGAGAGAGTGAGAGAGAGAGAATGAATCTGAGAAAGGAGTCCAGCGTGTGTTTAAAGGTCGTAAGGAAATCTACAGCTCAGCAGACCAGCACAGAACAGATTCCTGTGACACCCTGTGCCAACCTTGCCAGACACCTGTATGAAACAACAACAAAAAAGAAATCCAGCTAACACCCTTTTAAGAGAACACCAGCTAATCTCTGAAGAAACTTGGGCCCCTCTTATCAAGGCTGCGATTTTCCTTAAGTATATAAATAAATATATTATCTTTTATGACCAGCCCTCCTTTACCTCTCCTTCTCCCTTTCCTTCCCTCTGTCTGCCTCAAATAAATATGAACAAGAAGTCCTGCCTGCCGGGGAACGTAGGGCAGCCCATACGTGGATCAAATATGTCTTAGTAAAATAGCACCCGGGGAACTCTAGGTTTAAGCCCCACCTACCTCTCATGGCTATAACCATTTTTTCCTATTGCCTTTGTTTGCTCTCATAAAATAATCAGGTAGATAAAAGTCCAACAGTGTTCTTCTGGATTGAGTGAACTCAGGGTCAGATCAGCCCTGGGATTACATTGAGATAGAGTCTTCGGATAACTGAAGCTCAGGCCGTGGTAAGACTCTAGGCTCCAGAACTCTTGGAGAGCCTGTATTCTTATAAGAAGTGGCAGTGATGCTGGGACCCGAAGGGCCCCTTTGGGGGCCTGGAGATGAGGTGGGGCGTGGCGTCTCCCTGGACCCCCGCATGTGTGTTCTTCCTAGTCCAGGGGCTTCCTGGGGTGGGGGAGGCAATCCATCACCTGTGCTTTCCTGGCTCACATGTGACAGAGGACCAGGGGACCTGTTCAGTCCTGAGAGACAGGCAGGGCTTTCCGCAGATGCTTCCAACCATGAGAGGCCCCGCACCGGTCCAGAGGCAAAGCTGGAGGAGCCGGTGGCACGTCCCACACAGGTACCTGGTCCGTCATTCAGTGCCCAACTTCTTATCACAGATCCAGTCTCGGGCCTTCCCAGTGAGTCCCAGCCTCACCCTGCTCCTCGGTCCTCCTTACCACCCACCCCATAGCATCTGCGACATCTGTGGTGGCTACCTAGCATCATCAGAGAGAGCTAGTGCCCTGGCACACAATAAACTCTAAGGAAATACATACATTATATATATATATGCATATATGCATATTTTTCCAGGTGGATTTATTACATTGTGAGGGGAGGATGTGAAATATTACAATGGAGCTTTAAGTCTTATCTTCTTATAGCTACCGAGTATATCCAACCTGACTCTTTCTTTCTCCATGTACAGAGCTCTTTCAAAGATGGTAAAGGCAAGGCTCAGACCAAAATGCAGGCCTGGCTAGTTGTCACTTAAAAGCAAAGAAACGATGCCAGGTAGGATGGTTTGTTTTTCTCTCCAAAGTCACAGAACTGCAGAGTGGCAAATTGAAGTTCAGAGCAGCTCTTCCTTCAGTCCAGGCCTTGTACATTTTTGTCCGATAGACTACTGAGGGCATACATATGCATGCAGAGACCCCTTGGAGCATCAAACCCAGCACTACTGGAATGATAAGCACAGTTCCCACTGGTGAGCCTGATTTCTTGCAGGACTTGTGGAGTAGGCACCATCACAAAGATGATGCAAGGGAAAAAAAAGATTCCAGAGTAATATGAGTGAATGAAAATAATTAAATGCTCAAAGAGTATTTTGATGGTGTTTACCTACTCCTCCTCTCCCCCTGCCCCCAGCATTTGGTAACGTATCAGCCATTAGATCTTAAGGTTGTAGATCAGACAGAATGCACCAAAGGAGGAAAGCCTTATAAAGGTGGGCCAGGAGGGTTGACAGGTGAGCTGGAAACTTCAACAATAATCATCTCCAAGGCTTCAGTCGCAGAGGACAGATTTTGTTTTGTGTGATTTGATTATTGAATAATCTGTCTGAGTATTTCTGGAAATTTCTTAGAGGTGCTGAAGGAAATAGAAAATCTTTTAATCCTCACAATTATCTTGTGTCACTCAATCTCCATCCCATGTGGTAGTAAAATACGCTTTAGCATGGCTTTAAAGAGCAGAGCCTGGAATCTTCCATACTGGTTCACAAGAAATAATTCAGCTAATAATTTTGTAGTTGTAGATGGTGGATGAAAGCTTAAAATACAAACGCGAAAGACTATTGCTTCCTTCTGTCCATCCTCCCTTCTTTCCTCCCTCCCTTCCTTCTTGTTTCCCTCATTCCTTCACCTCTTCCCTCCTTCCTTCCTCTCCTCCTTCCTCCCTCCCACCCTCCCTGTCTTCCTTCTTTCTCTCTCTTTTCCTCTCCTAGTTAATTAAAAGTATGACTTCGATGGGCCAAATTTGAAACAAAAATATCCAATAGGATATAGAATATTGAATATTGAATAGAGCATCGAATCTGGCTTTTTATCTAAAGTTCTCAGAGAACATCTGAGTACTGAAAAGAAAAATGCATAAGCACTAGCTTTCCTCAGAAGACCCATTTCCCAAGGAAAACTTTTTCAGAAGAAAATAAAATGCTGTCGTGTTTCCAATTCTCATCTTGGCATTAAAAAAAACCTTGAAGTATGATGAGAAGAATATAGATACATTATATATTATATTATACATAACTCATATAACATTATATATATATATATATATCTTGAATAGATCTTGAATAGATTGTAAGTTGAGTAAGATACACAGCTATTCATGGAGGACTACATCGATTCTTAAGGCTCCTGGGAACCACCTATGTCACCAAAGGCTTAAAGCGGCCCCTGCAGGTATGAGTAGCCTGGGCAGCCCCCCTCTCCTGCTCCTATCATCTCTGTCAGAGGTCTGGGGATGCCTGGACCTGCAGGAAAGGGATGGAAAGCGTGGTGCGCCTATCGCAATCCTTTCCTTTCCAAAGTCCCACAGCCACAGGCAAAGACTCTCTTGCCTCTGGTCCTTTTCGTGACATTCCTGTCCAAGGGGGCCACAGAGTTAAAATCTGTATCTGGGGTCAGAGTCCTAGAGGCAGACATTGAGTTGAGGATGCACATGAAATTTGTCCATGCAGTGTTTTTCTGGAAGGAACCCAAAGGAGGTTAAAGGAAGTCAGAGAAGGGGTAGAGCCAGGATTCACCTGTAGACCAAGGCCAGTGTTCTCTCCCTGCCTGGCCCTGGGGGGAAGATTCTGAATTGAAAACACATCATCGAAAACAAGGGAGCTGCCCTCTCCTGACCCTGCTCCTGTCAGCCCCTGGCTAAGGGATGAAGGAAGGATCGCATCCTGCCATTTCCCACCCACTCCCAGGATTCCCATGAGTCATGAAGGTGGGTCAGGGCTGCAGGCTGCTGGACAGAATGCACGGATGCATCAGGCGGGATGATTGCAGGATCCGTGAGGGCTTAAGGGAGCCGGGCACACCAGCGGCGGCACCTACAATCGCTCACCCTGGGGTTGTTAGGACTTTTTCCTGACTCTTGCTGCTGGTACTGCTCATATCGTAGCCTTCTTTCCCCAACTACCCTTCCCTGTACTCCTGCAGTCTCCCAACCAAACTCAAATCAGGGATCAAAGCTCTTTAAGATACATAGAATTTATTATGCAGCTCAAAACCAAAGAAATCCTTTTCTATGGATATTATGTCAATTTGGTTTGATTAGTAAGGACATTGGATGCCTTCGCCCTGTCTTCTCTTTGCTAGCATAGAGACGGCATAGTCTTATGCTATGGTAATTTACCACTGAGCAGAAAGATGAATGACTACTCAACCACCAGGTGATAGAACACGTGCCATGCCACAGAAACAGCCCAAGAGGCTTCCCGAAGGGCAACTGAGTGTCGCAGGGGTAAAGCTGGGGTTCCAGACCAGGGAATCATTGGCTTCAACCTTCACGATTGCCTAGCGGGAGACATAGACGAGTTCTGGGTGTTCTAGGCAAGGACAGGAGCAGGTAATTAAAGATTAATTAGGTGATGACTCAAAATGCCCTGTGCTCTGACCTGTGAGAAGGCTTAGCAATGGAGCACTAACCTAGCCTCAGCGGAGATGGCAGCTGAGATGTTACGGATCACAAGAAACATGTCTGTGGTTACAGAGTCCCAGTTCTCCCCTTGTCCCCCGGATTCCTGTGGAAGGAGCGACTGCCTTGGTCTCTCCATTGATTCACATCATGACTCTGTTATAACACCATGATAGCACAGTTCAACTCTTCCCTCACCCCTCTTTGCAGGAAACCGTGAAGCTTTTTAGTCTTTCTCCCTTGCTACTTTGATTCAATGGCACCCCCCTCCCCCCAGCAAAAAAAAAAATAGGCAAAAATAGGGCCTCTCTTAATCTCAGAGAAATTACAATCGCTGGTCTCACCATTTTTGTAGTCTGTGTCATGTTAAAAAATGAATTCAAAGACAAAAATGCTATTGCACGATGGTCCTTTGCTGTCAGGAAGTGGGCATTTGCCAGAGCGGCTGCAACAAAATCTGACTTTATCTGATGGGGAACGTGTTATGAAGCGTGCTGTGTCTGCAAGGAGGCTGCCCCCTTCCTCTAGGCCTCCCCGGAGTCGCTTGGTGGTCCGCAGGGTCTGCTGGCAATGTGGCTGCGGTGCAGTTGAGTTACACACCTGGCTGGCTCGCTGGCTGGATGGCATTGCTTTCGCCATTGTCTGCACAACATTACACCACGGGTTCAATACAGGTATTTTGGTCCTGGTTCCCTTTCAACACGCTTTCACGAAGCGAAGTCTTGTTGTGAGGTAGTTCTCTTAAAAGATAGGTGCAGGATAATTTTGTCACTGTGAATTGCAAGATGGAATCAGCACGACATGCCCGCCACACAGCCTGAGCCACGCGCCTTCCTCAGAAGCCCTGATCTGACCACAGGTTAACTCACCTCTGCACTTCTGCACTACTGTGGCTCCACTCAGCAGCAACTAGGCAGGTGGTGAGATCTCATGTCAGGGGCACTGAGTCTACCCAGTAAGTCCAGTTCAGTGTGCTCCATACAGCCATTGCTACAAGATTTTAAATAGGATATGATAGCCATGGTCATTATCACCTGAGTTACTTCAAGACAAAAGTGGTGACTCATGCTTCGTTCTCTGTCTTGTTCATATTCTTGTGTTTGGCCCCTCGGTAGTGACACAGCACACACTGGGCTGGGGTGTCTTTCTCCGGGTGTGATGGTGTCAGTGGATGTCCACATGAGTTGCTCTGCTTGCTAAAGGCAGGTACTATCTTCCATCACCCGGACACACACACACACCCAACCCAGAGCTCCTCCCTGTAGGCCTTACGTCTGCCATTTCCTGTCTCTATCCTCCAAACTCAGTTCCTGGCTCAAAAAGAGTCTGTCACACGCCAGGTATATTGTTTGAGCCTTATGATTATCTTAGCATTTAGAGATCTTACCACACTGCAGCCTTCACTAACCCTGAATGCTCCCCGATGAATGTATGTAGTTTCCTACCTTGAATAACCACACAGAGAATGACATTGGTTGTGCATTCGTTTTTCTATGCAGCATGCAGGCAAGAATGCCCAGAAGTCCCAGAACACATTTGAAGTATTTATTATTAGCAGGAGAATGGAGTAAACAAGTCCACTTTTTTACTTTGGAAGCTTTCCCACTGCAAAATTGCATCTTTTGCCAAATATTCTAGTTATTATGGAAAAAGTGAGCAATACAAATTGGCTAAATGATGAAAAGTGAAAGATCTCAGTGGAGTTGCCATAAATTCCCCAAGACTTCACACTCGAGGAGAAACAGAGAGCGGGCAGAGGGTGTCACAGCCCCAGCGTCTCAGCCGTGGGCCCTGCCTGCTCCTTCGCTTTCTTGGCTGAGGGTGGCTGCTAATTAAGGATTGCTTCGAAAGCACATGGTAAACTAAACACTGGACTTGAAAGAAAAGGTACTGTGTCATATTGGTCTCTCATCTCACTCCTCGCATCAAGTGTATGTGTGGAGACCACGAAAGGTCTAAGAAGAACAAAGAGAATGAAGAATACCTCATCTGCGTCGTTTCTGTGTTCTTACCTTCAGGAGAGTTCGTGTTAGTAAGAGTTAATGTTATTGAGACTGAAATAAAAATTTAAAATACACACACAACAGACTTCCATGGCCAGGACTACCAAGTGAAACCAGTAGTATTTAAGGAAATAAAGTTAATAACTGAAATTAATAATAATTTAAAAATAATTTAAATTAAATAATATTTTATAATAATAATAAATCATAAAAATATAATAAATAATAATTTATATTAAATAATAATTAAAAAACAAATATCTCATAGAAGGGCTTTTTTTCTTTTTCTGCTGGTCCTGGGGCTTGAACTGAGAGCTTGTGCACTGCCCTTGAGCCTCTCTGTGTTCTAGGCTAGTGCTCTACCACTTGAGCCACAGAGCCACTTCTGGCTTTTTCTGAGTAGTTTATTGGAGATTAGAGTCTCATGGACTTTTCTGCCAGAGCCAGTTTTCAACCATGATCCTCAGATCTCAACCTTATGAGTAGCTAGGATTACAAGAGTGAGAAGAGGCTGAGCCTGTGAGCCACCAACAACTGGTGTAGAGGAGCTTTTTTTTTTTTTTTAGGTTGCTGTTGGTCATGAGCCTGGAACTCTGGGCTGGGAACTGTCCCTCAGCTCTTCAGCTCAAGGCGAGCCTCTACCACTTTGAGCCTCTGCACCACTTCCAAAAGCAGTTTTTAAACTGCTAATCCAACATTAAGTATGAAAAGTTTCTAGAGAATGATGAAAGAATCCTACCAGGTGTCAAAACCAAAGTCACACCACCATCAGCTTCCTTAGTGTTGATACCATTTGTTCAGACTGGAAATAGAGCAACTAGATATTATTAATATTATTATTCAACTCTCCCACTAAGCAGCACTCCTGTGGGTCTTGGTCTCTGTTATTCATTCTGTCCTGTCGGCTTTGATCACCATTGTGGTTACCCTAACTCTCAGTGAGAGTTGAGTTTTGACTTCTTCAATTTCTGGAGAATTTCTACTGATCACTGAGAACTAACTCACTTCATAGCCAGCTGCAGCATCTTCGAAGGCCTGGTGCTGTGACTTGCATTAGACAGTAAATAATTCCTACCATCCTATAGAGAATGGCGCCCTAGCTCCCATGCGGTTTCTGGATTGCTCAATGACAAATCTCATCTCACTCGTCTACTTTCATTTCACAGGCTAGAGACCAACAGAAAATTGATCTTAGGATATAACGCTTGCCTCCAGCTGCTGAATTGTCTTGTTGTTTCTTCCTGGCAAGGAGGAACATCTAATGGGGAGGAGGGGAAGTATAGGTCTAGTCTCATAATCATGAGTTCAAGTTCAAGAGCTGCTGCTTCTTCATTGTGCGATAGGCCATTTAATTGGCTTCTCTGAGATAAATTGTGCTTGGTGTTTGGTGGCAGTCAACTTAGCTGCTAGGCTTTTGTGCTAGCTGGATGAAGGTGGGAAGAATTACCTGGTGCCATCCAGCTTCTGTCAGAGGGCATTAGGGAGTGGAGCTCTGTGGTCCAGGAGGTTCAGACACGGCCTGACCAATCACCTCAGTTCTCATGCTTGCCTCTGTGTTTGAACTGTACACGGAAGGAGTACAATTCAAGTACAATTTCAAGCCTGTGGGTCATTGCCATTCCTTGAACAGAAACCCATGAAGCTCCTGAGCTTTCTAAAGAGCTTAGACTTGCTTTCCTGGGAGACCTCTGTTTCACCCCAGATGGCAGGCAAGGCCTGGTGATTTTCTAACTTTCTCTTCCTCTTCTTCCTCCTCTCCTATTCCTTTCTTCCTTGCTTCCTTACTTCCTTGCTTCCTCCTTCTCCTCCTCCTCCTTCTCCTCCTCCTCCTTTTCCTCCTCCTCTTCCTCCTCCTCCTCCTCCTCTTCTTCTTCTTCTTCTTCTTCTTCTTCTTCTTCTTCTTCTTCTTCTTCTTCTTCTTCTTCTTCTTCTTCTTCTTCTTCTTCTTCTTCTTCTTCTTCTTCTCCTTCTTCTTCTTCTCCTTCTTCTTCTTCTCCTTCCTCTTCCTTCTTGTCCCCCCTTCCATCTTCCCTTCTCCCTCTCTAGCCTCTCCCTCTGCTCCCCTCCTCTCCTCTTTTATGTGGAACACTTGAGTAGCTAAATAGTTCCGATTTCTTGAATGAATAGAATTTCATAAGCTTGTTCCTAGAAAAAAAATGAATTTCATTGAGCTCATTTTTCCTGGAGTGTCTGGCATTGTGGTGATGACCTGTAGGATTTGTACCGCTTAGTTAGGGATTATTTCTTCACTTTTTCAGACATGTGTATTCCCAGCAAGCAAATGTGGTTAATGAACCTAAAATACATCTGATGCCACTCAGAGGAGCCCCTTGGGTCTTCATTTACTGGCCGAATGATTGCCCTCGCCCAACAATGAGTCAATCACCAGACTGGGCTGATGTGCTGCTGTGTGTGGGGCGCACAGATAAGGAGAGGAGATTTGTGAGGGGTGCACAGATTAGGAGAGGATGGAACCTGCTGTTTGCATTCCTTCTGATCCGTATGCTCTTCCTAGAGAAGCAGCTGAGAACCTTCACTATGCTGGTGCACACTCACTTTCACAGAGCCAACAGAGCTTACATTGTGAAGCAATGGCATTTGACAGTTCACTGAGTCCTCAAGATGGAATTTTAGTTAAAGAGAGCAGCCTGCGTCAGCACAGCACTTTCTAGTGGCTTCTGGGTGTTGAATTTCTTTCTGAGAGAGCAGTAGGTAAATGGAATGGGGTGCAGTGGGGCCTGGTAGATAGTAGAAAGGTTTGTTCCTTCTATACATGTGGGACCACGTGTGTGCTTATAGGAAGCATGGGTAAACAGGGTATCCAGACA
The DNA here is from genome assembly GCF_000151885.1 of Dipodomys ordii. Classification (NCBI taxonomy): domain Eukaryota; kingdom Metazoa; phylum Chordata; class Mammalia; order Rodentia; family Heteromyidae; genus Dipodomys; species Dipodomys ordii. The sequence goes on from NW_012267320.1 coordinate 158,995, forward strand.
AGATGAACTAAAAATGATAGCAGTAGCACAACCTTCCATCATAAGGGAGCTTCATCAGTGGCCATGGGAGGTAAATAAGATCATTTTAAACTTCGGTATTAAGGCATCTAGCTATCTGTCTACCTATCCATCATCTATCATCTGTTTACTATCTAATATCTATCAACCATCTATTTTCCATCTATAAATCTATCATCCATCTGTCAATCTATCATCCATCCATCTATTTATGCCCACCTTCGTCCACCCTTATTTTCTAGTGTTATTATCTGGCTTTACCTTTCTCTTAAAGTTGTAGCTGAGGGTCACTTTCAAGATTAAATATCACCTATCAGAAGGGCTCAGCTGAAGTTGAGTTCTCACACATGTATTGATTCTACTGTGAATAGCAAATCAGATGTTAAGTGTATAGAGTGGATCTGATATTACTAGTTCCATACATAAACAGAAAATACACATCACACACATCTGTATATAGAGCTCCTCTCCGTACACATAAACTAGACTGACAGCCAGACTACAGTGTTATGGTGGTTAATTAGGACAACACAAAATGTAATTTACTTTATAAACACTTTGTTGCAATTTTTCTTGATTTTTAAAAATATTTTCTCTTTCTTACTTCTTTATTAAAATTAAGCATTGGAGACATTGATAAGCTGCATATTTATCTTAACTGAGACTTTTTAAAAATTGTCCCTCCAGCTTATATAGCTCATTTCTTGAGCTTAGCAGCAAGCAAAAAATACAACATTGCCTTCCACGAGCAAGGAACTCAAAAGAAGTCAAAGGTGGCCTGCATTCCTCAAACAGATTCTTGATAAAGTTAATTTTCACTATATGGCCACAGTCACCAATGCTCCTAGATCTGGTGGATCGCAGCCATATCAAAAACCCTAGTGAGTTAATACTGCATGGAACTTAAGACTCCGGGACCCCCGCCCACACTGTGATGGGAACACAATTCACTGATGTCCCCATTGTAACTACCACTGCCAAAGGATTCCTGGGAGGGAACAATTTGACTTAAGTGTTTTATGCATCATCTGGTTTCATTATTAAATTATTCATGTATTCTATTAGATCATTTTAACAGATCAAGGTTTGTAACCTAGATAGTACTCTTTTCACTTTATAGACAAGATAATTATGTATTACATTAAGTCACATTGCTCAAGGTTCAACAGTCAGTGAGATGAGGAGCAGAGATTCAAATCTTGATCATCCTTCACAGTTGACATAAGGAATCCTACTGTGTACAGCACCCTGCACACACACGACCTCATGGTCAGCTGCTCCTGGGACTGCAAATACCATGGGAAAAATTGGAATGACAAACAAGAAACACACACCCTAGGAAGTTTCCTCTTTGATTTCCTTTTTTGTCCCTTTTGATATTCATGGGATCATGTATGAGGTGATTTCATAGCTTAGTGTCAGGTAAAGCCTTCTGAGGAACTTTGTGGGCGAGGAGGTATAAGAGTAGGGATATGGGGAAGGAAGCTGAGGACTTAATTTCTTTCTAGGAATCTTTTCTGCATCGTGATAGAGCATTTCAGCAGTGATCAGCAACCCCAACTATACATTAGACTCACTGGGAGATTCTTTTTTGTAATCATCAACTCAAAAGATGTAATAATCGAGTAAAAATACAATTAATAATGAAAACTTGCATTGGTCCTATGTAGGGGCTGGACATGAATTTCCTTTTAAGATCCTGAGATGGCTTATTCAAAGCCAGGCTTTAGAATGAGGATGGTAGGTTCTGGAGAGGGCTTTGGGCAGAGAACCAGGACGAGGTGAAGTTGGATTCGAACATGGGTGTCTGACGCCCGCGCCTCCTCTCAGACTTCCTGAGGTCCACGGCTCCTGTGGTGGCCTGTCCTGAGATACCTCCCAGGGCTCTGGAGCTGGGTGTGCCTGTTCCCTGCGCGTCACAGCTGAGTCAGCCCCCCGTAAAGAGCATCTGAGACCAAAAATGCCCCTGCGGCCACCCACCTCAGGATGTGTGCAATTCCTTTATCTGCCTCCAACCCACAGCCCAGTCACTTAGATTTCCCCTCATTAGGGAAGAAAAAAGATTATTCTTAGTCCAGAGGACCTTCTGGTAGCATCTGTCCAACAAAATAAGCTCACAGCAAGTCTGTCCAGCCCGGTCTCATTAGTTGTCCTTGCTCCTGCCCCAGGGCCTTTGTTAAGGCTCAGAGGAAGATGAGTCCTTATTTACTCCTGAGAACTAGGATAGAACCAGAGATACTGATCTTTTTGAAATTGCTAGGATTGGTTTATACCTGGGGGGGGGGTAGGAGCAGTTGGAGACTAGGGTCTAGAGACACACAGGCAAGAGGCAAGGCAGTATGTGTGTGAAAATGAAAGCTTCGTCCTTGTGGAAGATGGTTTGGTAATAATCAGTGGAGGAAAGGCACTTTGTCTCCGATCCTTAGGTCCTGTGAAGCTTGGGGTTTCCTGCCAAGCCTGGAATGTGGACTCCTGCTCTCACGATCATTTTGGAGTCTCAGTCAGGGGACCAAAGTCCACCCTTTGTCCCAACTTGTATGCAAGGGTCACTTGCTCTGAGGCCCGGGTGACTGAAGGAGGTACAATCTGGTTTCCATTACGCATTGATCCCTCCTCAAAACACATCTAATCTGGTTCCGTTCTTCCTTGCTTTTCCAGAATCTCGCGGGTGGGAAACCAGTTTAGCCACAAAGAGCTTAGTGGAAGCTTTGTCTGGGCTTAGTTTGAGTAAACAAGATGGTCACCAAGATGAGGTACTATTTTTTTAAAGGAAAAGGCAGGAGGAAACAAAAAAGGAAGAAAGAAAACAGCGCCTTGGGGCATTCTGGAGTCAGGGTTTATCAAATCTAGAGCTGAAGGAAAATTACTTAACAACTCTCTATGCCAGGAACCCACTGTCCATTCTTAGGAAATGGCTATTTTATGATGCTAATCCAGTAGCGTGGCCATCAAACTAGGTCAAGTGCAGCCTTTTGCCCCCACACTCACTCATTCTCATAGTTTTATAGCAAAATAGCCATGATTACCTTTAACTAGTTGTACAAAGGAATTTCTATTCAACTAAGTAGTTTAGGAATACAATGCATCTCTATCAGTGTCACCCCTAAAATCACTCTCGCCCATCCCTCTCCTACTCACTCCCTACCCAACCCCTTCCCACACCTTTCCTAATTTTCTAGCATGTACATTGAATTTTCTTTTTACTGCCTTCTCCCCTGCCCCTTTTTCTTCTGGTTACCTTTCTGCTAAAATGGCCAATCCCTATGGTTGTGGCAGAGAATATATTGTTTCAAAGCAGAAAATATTTGCTATCTGGCCTTTTATAGATTAAAAAAAAATGTTTGTCAACTCTTGGTCTAGTAGATCAAAGAGTATCACATATACTCCTCGGAACAGCCCTCCCAGTGAAGTGACTTTGTCCAGGTAGAAAGGCAAGAGACTGGGTTCCTACAAGTTATTTCTTCCAGTTCACCGCACCATTCAGAAATGATCCTCATGATAACAATTTTGCTTACTTATTATCCGTGAAGCTTTAATTAAACGTCTATTATGGGCTGGCACTCTTTCCTGTGTTTATGAAAATGGCAGTAAACAGAGAAGACCGTTGGCCAAGTAGAGTTGACTTAAATGTACAGTTTGCCTGACAAGGGTAAGTGCTGAATAAAAGTAGAGCAGAAGGCAATGGAGCTAGCTGGAGAGGTGCTGCCTTTAAGACAGCCATCGGACATTTGTGAGAATGGAGGAGTAAGCCAAGCAGACACAGAGGAAGCCTTCGGTGGGTAAATCTCTCTCTTCAAGCTCTTTGCCCATAGGTGCTTGGTTGTGTGGTGTTCAAGGGTGGAGTACATGTGTGTCTGGAAGGAGGGCTAGGGGTTGGGGGATGGGGAGAGAAGGTCAGGACATACTCTGCTCCCTGTGAAATTCTGGTTCATAGGTAATGTCAGATCATTGTCAGCCTGGCTAAATCAGTACCTCAGGAGCAGCCATGAGGAAGGTATGCATTTAGGACTAACCACAAATGGCTTTGAGAAGCACATGGCTCGTATCTCTACTTCTTTGATTGCTTTTCTGTGTGGGTCATATCTAGGAAAGAAAATGTCAACTTTTCCATTGAAGCCTTATGATAAGATCATATGAAGCCAAAATGACCAGTGAGCACATGGGCTAGGGATAACAGAGACTGGGGATGGCGCACAAGATCCACAGGGTGATGGCGCCTTGAGATAGTCTGGTCTAGAGAAAAGAAAGCTCCAAATCACACACCAAGTCTGGATGTCACATAAACAAAGAGATGTAAGACAGCATGTCAATCTTGAAAATATTTGCACTGAAAAGCAGTCTAACTTTCAGGGCATGGAAAGCCCGCATCGCCCCAACAGTCCATCGCTGCCCGGATTTCTCTGGGCAGTTCTTTAACACTTCATTTAAGACTAGCAAATTGGCTGTGGTGAGCAGAAGATGCACATTGATTTACATAGATGGAAGTTCCTCTCCACGTTTATCAACAGACTGGAAGGCAGGGACTGGGGGAGCCACTCTGTCTACCTGGATTTTGAGCTCCAATATCCCAGCCTTTGCTGGAATACACACACACACACACACACACACACACACACACACACACACACGGGAAGGTGACTGGGTACTCTGCACTTGGGCAAACTGCAAACCTGAACATTCTCAGCAAGAAAAACATGTCTTACCAAAGCTCAAACCAGACACTTGGCACTCGCTCTCTGTGAGGCAGGGCTCCCTGACTGGCAGGAAAACCACAGTAAAGAACTGATTATGCTGCTAGAACACATTCCAGGGGCCGTCCAAGGCTATTTTTATTTTACAATAAGGTACAATATGTTCCATGATGTTCTCTCTCCTGGGTACTTGAAAAAAGTTGTATCTGCATACCCATAAATTCTGGTAAATCACAGAGAATCTGTCAACCATTGAAATCAATGCCTCTTATTTGGGCAGGTTCATTAAACTCAATAGCAATAGTAATACACACGTGTGATTTTTATTACACGCGGAAAGCTTACAGCTGGTACCACCTGTTTTCTATGGAACTCATTTACAGAAGAAGCTGTTTCTAGAAGCTGGAAGTTTATAGATCAAACACCCAAGTATAATGTTCAGCAGCAAAATTAATTTCTTAAAATTTTTTAAAATATTTTTGAGGAGAAGTCAACTTGGAAAGCAATGTGTGAGCAAGTGTTATTTACTCAAAAACAAAAAGAAGTATAAGACCATGTAATAGAGCATCCCAAGAAGTTTACCCATAAGAAAAGAAACATCTCTGTTTTAACTTAGACTCCATAAAAATTAGAATTGTTTTGGAAGCGGGAATGACTTTCCTGTAGCATAAGGGATATCCAGCAACACAGATGCAGTTGGAGAACAACTTTCCATCCACCTCAGAAAGGAAAACAGACAAGGAGTGTAGAATTACACCGCAGCCCAGACCACGCATGAAAACTGGAGTTCAAGACAAACTTCCTTGCTAATGTCTAACCTGTTGCCACAACCACTTTTGCTTTTCCAGGTTCCTAGACACTTTTTAACCATTTCCAACCCCACAGGGGACATCCAAGTGCAGAGGTTAGACCCTGGGCGGGAGGGGAGCAGGCTTGAGATGCTCTGCACATTCCTCCTTGTTTGGCTCCTCTGTGGACTTTGAGTCGTCTGCAGGTCAAAAGAGGATGAGCCACCTGAAATGCCACTGGGAAGTGGACATTCTTGGTGCCTAGTTCAAAAATTGGGTAAAGGTAGGGGTAAGGAAACTGTGATAAAAGCGTAGGGTGCTCGGAGAAACAAAGCAGAGAGAAAGAGAGAAAGGAACAAAGCGGGGCCAGGTGTTGGCAGCTCACGCCTGTCATCCTAGCTACTCAGCAGGGTGAAATCTGAGGATCGCGGTTCAAAGCCAGCCTGGGCAGGAAAGTCCGAGAGACTCTTATCTCCAACAAACCACTCAGAAAACCAGAAGTGGCACTGTGGCTCAAGTGGTAGAGCGCTCACCTTGAACTGAAGAGCTGAGGGACAGCACCCAGACCCAGAGTTCAAGCCCTGGCCAACAAAAAGAAAAAGAAAGAAAGGAAGGAACAAGTGGAATGTACGACCAGGAGAAAGGAGCACATCCTCACACACAAACTAGAAGCTCTTGAAGAGACTGCAGTCTTAAGAATTCTCATTTATGCAAATTTACACCTCATAAGAAATCATAAATAACCCAAGATTCTTGTCCCAATTTTTTTTTCAATGTCAACATTGCTGACAAGATCAGGACACAAGCCAAGCATCTGCATCAAATGATAAATTCACAGCAGACAAGTCCTTTTTCCACTGCTGGGCGGTCACACACACACACACACACACACACACACACACACACACAGCCCAGACAAGGCTCCAGACTTCCTTTACCAGGATGGCTTGAGTAGTAGCCTATGCCCTTTGAAACCCACATTTTAAAATTTTAAGATAAGGGTAGTGGGCTTAACTTTTCTCACACTGTCGGCTTGTTCACTAGCCTTCGGATACATCTCGTTTCTATGTGATGCCTTGTCCGTTTTTTAATGATTATTTTTATTTAGCTTTTATAGAGTACTAAGAATGTGGTGGAAGTCACTACCTTTTCTATCTTTCCAGCTTCAATGGAAAAAATTTTTAAAGCTCTTAGAAGGAATGGGGAGGGGTTAAAGTACCCCAGAAGAGACTTTTCAGATTTGGTAAGCTCCACTTCTCTACTGTGGAATCCTTCAATGGGTAGTATGTAGAGACACAAGATTTCTTGGAATCCGAGTTCTTGATTCTTTCCAGCTTGGTAGCTCTGTGATTCCAGGTGGATCAGATAACCACTTAATGAGAGCTAAGCTGGGAAAGTTCAGATAAGAGGGATTTCTGATTGAATCCTCTGAGATAAGCGTGAATTTAACTCCAGAAATATCCAGCTTACTATCAGTGGAGAACTAAGGTAGGTACTGTACTAGTGGCTCAGCCTGTAGTCCTGGCTACTCAGGAGGCTGAGATCTTAGGATCACAGTGTGAAGCCAGCCTGGGCAGAGAAGTCCATGAGACTCTCATCTCTAATTAACCACCTAAAACCTGAAGTTGAGCCATGGCTCAAGTGGTAAAACACTTGCTAGCCTTGAGTGAAAAAGCTTAGCAAGAGCATGAGGCCCTGAGTTCAAGCCCCAGTGTCGGCACAAAGATAAAATAATAAAGCAAAGCAAAGCTCACAACAGCCCATAGGGCTGCTTCCCCATAACACCTCATGGAGGGGTCATGTTTCCCCCAAGAAGAACAGGCCAATAGTAGCTCCAAAGACCCAAAGGGACAATGCTAATCTCCATGCAGAAGCAGCAGCAGCCTGCACAGTTACTTACTGCTGTATTTGCACACCTGTCAGTGAGATCTTACAGCCCTTCTAGACTGACTTGCTTCAATGTCAGGATCATTAGTAATAGGAGGAAGGACGGCAGAGTGGCATTGAGCAAGGTGCATTGTACTCAAAACTGACATGAATTCAAACCCTGAGTACACCTACTTAAAGACAATACAAATAAAAGGAAAACAAACCAATTAAAATTAATTTAATAAAGAAAGAAATGATTCCAGAGCAAGGTAAGAGGGATATAGAGGACCGGCATAGACATTTTTTCCCCTATAAGCTTGCTTTTCCACACCAAGCCCTTGGCTGTCCTGTGTTGGAAAACTTTTATCGAATTATTCTGACTTTTGTCTCCCTTATGTCCTTTCCACGGAGGAAAATTCTTCCCCTTATGAATAATCTTCCGGATGCCATTCCTTCTAGGGCTTAACACATTACAGCCCCAGCCTGGAAGCCAGGATTTGGCTGCTTCCATGGTTTTATTTAATTGTGTGTTTGCTTTGCTTTGCTTTGCAATTAACATAAGGCAGCACGTTATGATTTCAGGCCTTAGAATGTCTGTATTTACCGGCGTGTACATGTCTGTATTTACATGCGTGTAGTGATGAGTGAACGCAGGCTCCGTGGCCTGTTGTGGCCTGAGGTGGGTCCTCGCTCCCTTCGCTCAGTTTCCCATTGCTCCCTGTGCTTCACCAGCGGTTTGCTCAGCCTGGTTAGCGACGAAAATGAGTGAAGTATTTGAGCACCATTGGCTTGAATGGAAAGCCAGGACCCTTTTCATTCCCAATTGAAGAGCCCAAGAGGGACAGGATGTTGGGTTTTGGTTTTTTTTTTTTTTTTTAATCTGCTGCCACTTGGTTCACCGCCATCCTCAATTCTCTGTACTACCATCTTCCACTGGGACAACGCCCAGTCATCCAGGCCGTACTAGCTGAAGAATCTTACGCAGCTCTGTAAAAGTCTATATCAGCCACTTTTTGGTTGCTGTAACGAAACACAGCAGGGGTGGGGGGGATAAAGGTGGAAAGACCTGTTTTGGCTCAGATGTTTCTGAGTGATGAACAATATTTTGGAAGCAAATATGGTGGTGGGAGAGGCTGGGAAGCAGAGAGATAGAGACAGCGCTAGAGAGACAGAAACAGATGCAGTGACAGACAGAGACAAAGAGACAAATAGATACAGAGATGGGGGGACAGACACAGAGGGTGACAGACAGACTGAGAGAGAGATCGAGACAGAGAGAAACAGAACCTGAAGACAAAGCACACTCCACAAAGGCAGGCTCCAGTTACGCACCTCTCCCCACACAATCCTACCTCCTAAAATTCCCACCAGCTCCCAACAGTGTCACCGGCTATACACCAAACTTCAACACACGAACTTCTGACGAACGTTTCTCCTCCTTGGCTCCCAGTCTGGAACGCGAATACGAAAGCCCAGGACTCCCTGCTTTGAAGTTTTAACCACACAGGCCCCTGCCCTCACCCCAAGGTAGTCTCTTTCCTTTGATCTCTCAAGCTATGTTGGGGTCATCTTAGAGCTCGGCTTGCTCTTCCAATGAAGCCATATCGTGTAAGTAATAAACCTTTGCCAACTTTCTGGATGCCCTTGGGATGCAATCAGCCACACTATCCTGATCGTATTGGATTGAAGGGGTTTAGGGGTTCATCTGCTTCTGGAATATCTCAGGCCTAGGAGGGCTGTTCTTTGTGGGTTTCTGATGAGGCAGAACAAAAGAGCAGCAGGTTAAGGATTCTTTTTACTTCGTGGAAGCTAGAGTAGAAAAGAGAGAGAGAAAGAGAGAGAAAGAGTGTGTGTGAATGTGTGTGTGTGTGTGTGTGTGTGGAGAAAGAGAGAGAGAGAACTCAGATTGCTGGGTTCAAATGTTCTTTCTGCCTATTGTCCTTACTCCAAATCCATTGGTGATAATGGATCCATCAACTTCACCTAACAAGCAAGCAACACCCTGGTGCTAAGAAAGAGAAAGGAGAAAGAAAAGAGGAACTAAGACCCTGATAACCTTGTGAGCTACCTTCCCAGCCCCAGATAGCCTGTTTGTGGATTTCTCAAAGCCAGAAAAATCAAGCTCATTTTCTTCAGCCCCTGGTAGCTGAAGATAGTTTCAAACGTAAAAGTTTATGATAGAATCATTTTATGTTATAGATAGAAATCAGTATCACCCCCCAATATAAACAGATAAAACAAGCACAGTGCTTAAAACAGAGCTGTTCTCAATGGAAGACCCAGTAGTAAAAAGGGCAATTAAAGACATTTTCTGGGTTCACCTTGCTTGAGGGTGAGCAGAATTACATGCACTCACAAAGAACACCTGCCTTCAGAGCTCAGAAACATTCTAAAAACCACTGTAACATCCACTCTCACAATAGTGAAATGCTGAGAGAATCCAATCAGGAAGAGTAAAGCCTGTTTGCCTCGTAGTTTTGGAGTTTCCAGTCCAAGCTCTGGCAGACCCATGGCCTTGGGTCTTGGTGGATGTGCCAGTTGGCTAGAAGCGAAGGGCCCAGGCACAGAAGGGCACTGGTTGATTACTGCGCACCCCTCAACAGTCCATGTCTTTAAATAAAGGTTTGGCGCTGGGGCAGCCCTCACTCAGGTGGTAAACGCCTTCGGGGGGGTGGAGCCCTTGGAAGGTGCTTGCGTGACTGGAGGCAAGCCCTTGAAGTGTGAGTGGAGCCTGGATCTCATCCTCTTTCTCTTTTTACTTCCTGGCTAGTCAAACACTGGTTTTGCTCTGGTGCATGTTCCCTCCAGGAAGTGCTGTGTGGGTGCATTGAGAAAGTGACCCAGCAACACACCTAACCTGTCTGACAGGTATTGCCTCTACCTGGAGGTCTTACTCCTGAGTCACAAACACCTCGGCAGCCAGCCCTGCGCTTGCTCACGCTCTTAGACTTGCCCCACGTAAGATGCCATGCAGACTAAGGCTGTAAAAAGCATTTGCTCATTAGTTAGCTTCTCCCATATTTGCCCGTATTTATGCATACGCAAGTGTTTTTTGAAATGTTTGTCTACACACCAAGTACACACCAGTGGCGGCATTGAAGCTGATTCTTGCTAGCCACAGGTAACCCAACACTGAAGTTGCCCTCCTGACCTGTCCCAGGAGGGTTGCCCATTGTGAAACTGTCCTCAATGACTTCCGACCCAGTCTTTAAACAGATCACAAAGTCATGAAGTCACTTGATTACTGTTGTTAAGAAAGAAAACGTTTCTTTTGGATGCTGCTCTTTGATCTGCTAGGAGCTCCGTGGCTATGGCTATAACAACACATTTTGGGGAGATATCCTACCATGTAGATTTTATTGTTGTTCAAAACATGTCCTGAGTTTATAACAAATGTAAATGTTATATTTATCAATAGCAACAGAAAGGAGGCAGGAAGGAGCTAAGTTATACTGGAATAAGGAGATGGTACCTAATGATAACTCGAATGCACACAGATAAATAAGGTGAGTATAACACGTTCTGTAAGTACATATTTTCTCTCCGTCCTTTTCTTAGCTTTTTAGAAAGGCAATATAAATACACAAATTAGCAACTCTTGTGTTTTATACCAAATTTGGAGATAGATAGATAAATAGATAGATAGCACAGAAAAGGGAAGATGAACATACAGAGCTATATAGGCATGATGTTTATTTCTACTTCACTGGTGCTGAGTTTAAATCTAAAGCCAATTATGACAAATTAAGATATAGTGTGCAAGTCTTACACAACTCAGAATTAAAAATCATTAAAAGCATTAATATATTACATTAAAAATAGTACAAGATAAACAGAAACAACATGTGGCATTAGACATATAGAAAATAAGAAGCAAAATGGCAGACACAAATTCATCCACATAAATAGCCTCAAATGTAAATGGCTTAAACAGTAAGATGAATAGGCAGAAATCATTAGATTGGATAAGAATTCACGATCTACTGACCATTGTTGGCTCACCACTATAATTCTACCTAATCAGGAGACTAAGAGCTAGAGGATTATGCCAGCCAAAGAAGAAAATTTCACTAGACTTCATCTCCAATTAACCAGCCCAAATAGGGTTGGTGATGTAGTACAAGTGTAGAGCCTAGAAAATATGAAGCCCTGAGTCCAAACATTTATTTAAAAAATTCCACATGATCAAGTATCTGCTGTTCATGGGAAACAAACTTTAGAACACAAATAGTCTGAAAGTAAAAGGATAGAGAAAGATGTACCATACAAACACTGATCGCAGGAGAGTTGGCGTGTTTATGCCGATTTATGCAGAGTATACTCAAATACATAAACGGTTATAAGTGCCAAAGAGGACAGCTAATAATGATAAAGGACCAATCTTTGAGAAAAACCACAGCAATTATATATATATATATATATATATATATATATGCATTTAACAACAATATCTCCCCAATACATGAAAAAGCAGAGTTGAAGAAAAAGACAATTGAACATTGAGACTTTTCAGTCGTGTATAGTCCAATTTGATGGAAGATCAAATAGTACACAAATCTTGAACCATACTATACACATATTAGAATTAACAAACACCTCCAGACCACCTCCTACCACAATAGTATAATATATATTCTTCTCATATGCACTGGGACCTTTAGTCCACATGCTAACCCAGAAAACAAGTTGAAATCAACTTAAAAGGTCTGAAGCCATGCAAAGTATGTTCTTTGGCCACAATAGTGAACTTAAAAAAATAGAAAGAAATAGGCAAAATCCATAAATGAAGCAAAAATAACAATTGAGTCAAAGAAGATAATATGAAAGAAATTAGAGCAGCTTTCAAAATGTAAATTTTGAATGTAAATTAAAATCAAAACACGGCATACCAAAGCTTTATGATATGTAAAAGTAAAATTATTGAAAATAATTATTAAAATTGTTAAAAGAAAATGTATAGCTGTAACACTTACTTTCAAAGATGAAGAAAGACTTCAAATCAACAACCCAAACTTCTATCTTATGACAACTAAGAGAAAATGAAACTTAAAGTAATCACAAGAAAGCAAATAAAAAAGAAGAGCACTAGTTAATGACATAGATTTTTAAAAGTTCATACAAAGTTCATAAGCAAAATTCATCAAATTTTAGGTCAACTGACTAAACAAGAGAGAGAGAGAAAACGATGACTAAAATTATTAAAATCAGGAACTAAAGAGAGAATATCACTATTAATCTTACAACATAAAAGAAATATAAGAAAATAATATGAATACATAATATCTTAGGCAAAATAGACAAGTTTCTAGAAAGATATGAACTATTACAATTGACCCAAAAAGAAGCAGATAAAAAGAAACGCTGAATAAACTTACAGTAAGTAAAATGATTGAATTGTTAACTAAATCTTCCCTCTGAAAATCTGAGGTCCAGATTACTCCCTAGTGCATTCTATTGGTATTTAAAGGAGAATTATTAAAAACTTCTTCCAGCAAATAGAAGTGGGGACAATTCTCAATTCATGTTTGAAGCCAGGACTCGACAGACAAAAACTAAAAAATAAATGTATCAAATGTAAACTTCAGAACAATCCTATTATAAATAGAGACAAAATAAAATAAGAGTAAACCAAATCCAGAAACATCTACAAAGGATTTCACACTAAGGCCAAGTGCAATATAATCCATAAATGTAAGGTTGGATTATTATCAAAAAATCAATTAATATAATACCCCATATGGATATAATAAAAGATTAAAATCACATAGTTATGCTAATAGAAGGAAAAGGCATGTGACACAATCCAGAATCTACTCATGATAAAAATATTCACTAAACCAGGAACAAATGGAAAATTCTTCAGTCAGATAATGAGCATCTTCAAGAAAGAATAAAGGAAAGTACTCTTGTCTAACAACTTAATTGGTGGTGAAAGGCTGAATTCTTCCCCAGGATCAAGAAAATCATGAGTTTGTGTGCGGGGACCATCTCTAGTCAACATAACTCTGGAGGTTCTCAACTGGTAAACAAAAATAAAAATATTTTTAGTTCAGATTGCAAAGAGAATGAAAAACCATATCTATTGTTATATGACATAACCATACATGTTGAAAATCCAAAGCATCAACTAAAAATTATTAGAATAAATAAATGCATTTAGCAAAGTTGTAGGATATAAGATCCATAAACAAAATAAAGATAGACATATAAATGAATGTATTGCTAGAAAGGAAAAATAAAAGTTAGGAAAGCAACTTGATATATTACTGCATCCAACAAAGAATAAAATATGAATAAAGTTAAAAGAATGTAGATTTGCACACTGAATATTCTGATACTGTAGTGTGCTTACACGCTAGCAAAACACTGAAAGGAATTAAAGATCAAAACAAATGAGGGACAGCCATGTTCGCAGACTGGAGGTCTTGATATTGTTCAAAGCATTGTAGTTCTCAAGTTAACATACAGACTCAATGCAAGACCTAGCCACTCTTTTTGCAGAAATGGACAGGATGGTTCTATAATTTACCTGGGATTCAAAGGAGCCTGAACAGCCAAAACAATCTGGACAAAGAACAAAGTTAAAGAACTCACACTTTCTGATTTCAAAGCTTTAAACAAAACCACAGTGAGCAAGATAGTATGGCATTGGCAGGCGAATAGAAGAGAAATGAGTGTCTAAATGACCTTTCGGTGTCAGAAATGACATCTCTGACAAATTTGTATCAACAAGAGTTTCAAAAGGTTTTCATACTATCCCAAAGTAGATCATAGATCTGACTGGAAAAGGTTAAACTATGGAACTCTTGGGAGAAAACAGGAAAATAAGCTATTGTTAGGAGGGGTTAGGCAGAATATTGGATATAACATAAAAATGAAACAATGAATAACAAAAATGTAACTGGATGCCAGTGGCTCATACCTGTGATCCTAGCTACTCAGAAGGCTGAGATCTGAGGATCAAAGCTTGAAACAAGCCTGAGAAAGGAAGTCCATGAGACTCTTTTCTCCAATTACCCACCAGAAAGTTGAAGTGGAGCTGTGGCTCAAGTAGTAGAGCTAATCTTAAGAAAGGAAAAGAACCAAAAACAAATACAAAAACAAAGCTCAGAAACAATACCTAGGTCCTGAATTCAACCCCAGAACTAGCACATGCAGCGCATGCATGTGTGTATGCACACGTGTGTGCACAAACACACACACACACAACAAAAATGTACAGAAATGGGGTTTTAGTAAAATTAAAACCATTTATGATGCAAATGATCCAATCAAGAAAGTAAAACCCACAAAACAAGGGCTACATTGGCAAATCATGTATCTGATAAAATATATGCAGAGGGATATAAATAGTTTAAAAAATTAAAGAATAATTACATGAGTTTAAGAAATGGGTAGTGGATTTCAATCGCTATTTCCTCAATGAAGATAAACACAAAATATTAGAAGATGTTAAAACACTGAAAGCTGTTAAAACCTGAACTGCTGTTAAATATAATTGACTGATGGAGAAAGGTAAATAAAATCCACAATGAGATACTCCTGCAGAGTACTAAGATATTTGTAACCAAAAAGACAAATGTTGCTGGGTGCTGGTAGCTCACTCCTATAGTCCTAGCTACTCAGGAGGCTGAGATCTGAAGATTGTGGCTTGAAGTCAGCCTGAACAGGAAGGTCCATGAGACGCTTATCTTCAATTTACCACCTGAAAACAGGAAGTAGAGCTGTGGCTCAAAGTGGTAAAGTGCTAGCTTTGAGCAAAAAAGCTCGGAGACGGTGCTCATGTCCCTCGTTCAAGCCCCACGACCAACAACAACAACAACAAAACCCCCGACAAATGTGGACAAGAATTGTAAGACTAGAACTTTTCTGCATTGCTGGTGGTAATACAAAATGGTTGACCTACTTTGGCAAAACAGCTTACTAATTTCTCCAAATACTAAGCACAGAATTATCTTACAATCTGGTATCTCTACCTCTAGATACATACCCGACTGGAATGAAAACACACAGCCATATGTTTACATAAATATTCATAATATAAACACTCATAAATACTCATAACAATACCCGAAATACAACCCAAAAGTGGAAACAACCCAGGTTCCCATCAACTAGAGAAAATGCAAATAAATATTATATATTAATATAGCACGTTAGTCAGTGACCAAAGGGAATTGAACACTTACATAAACTATAATATGGCTAATCCTTGAAAGTACCCTAAGTGATAGATAGCAGACACATGGCATATGATTCCATTTCTGTGAAATGTTCAAAATGAACCAAACAATAATGAAAGTAGATTTGTAGTTGCCTAGGTCTAGTTGCAGACACATGGCATATGATTCCATTTCTGTGAAATGTTCAAAATGAGCCAAACAATAATGAAAGTAGATTTGTAGTTGCCTAGGTCTTGGGGAGGGCCGGGGGGAGGAGGTGAGCTGAGGATGAGGATACAGTGGTTTTCTGGGGGGTGATAAAATGTAACATTGAGATGATTGCACGTTTCTATGAACAACCTAGAAGTCAATTGTCTGAGTTGTTCGTTAGGTAAACGATATATATGGACAAAGCTAGCTCAGCATACTGCATACTTGGAATAAGCCTTGCTGTGCGTGGTGGACCCTCATGTAAGCACAGCACCTAAGATCCTGGCCTTTGCCCCTGTCTTCCTAGCAAGCTGACCTCTCTTCCAACCTACACTCCAGGAAACCTCTCAGATTCCAGAAGTTTCTTTCACTCCCAGTGGAAAAGCAACTACAATGATCAGGAGGCAGAGCATCTTTAATTCCTTTCAAGGTACTTTCCCCCCTTGATCTCTTCTCTTCTGTCTTCCCTTGGTGATTCTGCACACTTGGGGAACCTAGCGTGCTAAGAGCTTTGCTTGAACTAGTGACACATAGCTATGCGCACACATCAGTGTCCAGTGTGCACTGCGTGGAATCTCCTGGCCCCTTGGGGGCCAGGGGGCGAGGAGCCCGGCTGACCTGAGTTCACCTGTCAGCTCTGTGATAGTGGGTTGCTAAGCAAGTTAAGTTTCCAACTCTGTAAAAGAGACAACAACACTCTTCCTACAGGATGAGCTGGGAGGAGAGTCAGGGCAGAACCTCTGGGTCTGGGGGCTGGTGACCAATCGCAGGTACCAGACCCGTCACTCACTCTTAGATTAGTAATAGCAGTAGAAGGAGCAGCAGTAGCCAGAGAAATAACTACTATAAATAATGGCAGCAACATAATAGTTACCATTATATTTATGGAACACACATATGCACATATATATAAGTATATATATAGATATGGATATGGATATATGGTTCAGATGAGTGTCCATCACAGGGACACATCTGAAAAGCTTCATGCTGGGGTAATACTGTTGCAAGGCGATGCAAACTAGGGAAAGGGCCTTAGAAAATGTGGGAGAGTGTCTTCTGGGGGTACTGGGAGATGCTGACCTTTCCCGTCTCCACTCTGTCCCGGCTCACAGAATGCTCTGCTTGCTCTTCCCAGTGCTGCAGCCGCACCACAGGCCCCAGATCACAGCCCCACCTGACCTTGTAAACCAGACTCCCAGGACCACAAGCCAAATACATCTGTGCTCTTTTAAAAGTTACAGCAACACAAAATTGACTAAGTACACTGCCTACTCCACTAACTCCTTCTCCAGAGAGCCACCTGGCCACAGACCTCAATGACCAGCTCCATTCAGCAGAGGGAGAAGCGGGCCCAAGAGGTTCATTCAGGGGCACAGCTCTCAGTACATTGCTCGTGGGCTGGTAAAAGCTTGATGCTGCAATGAATGTAGCCAATTTAAGCATATATTCCACGCCAATAGAAACACGTTTCATTTCAAACACAGAAGCCACTAAAATATCGATGAACTGAAAAGGTGCGGTCTAGCCAATCAATGGAATCTTACTCAGCCACAAGAAGCAGCAGAGTACAAAGAGATGCCACAGAGTGAATGAACTCGAAGCACATCACGGTGAGTGAAAGCAGCTACGTAACTATAAGAACCCACTCTGTTGAAAAATGTCCGCAGTAGGAAAATCTATGGAAACACAAGATTGATTCAAAGTTTCCAGGGATGATGACTTGAGATATCCTGTCAATGGGGATGGATTCTTGTGTGTGTGTGTGTGTGTGTGTGTGTGTGTGTGGTGGTAAAGAAAATATTTTAAAATTAAGTAGTGTGATGGTTGCATACAACTCTACATGTACTAAAGAAAACAGGTGAATGCTTTCCAAAACTAAATTAATTGAAAGATATATGTCAATAAAGCTATTACTTGAAAAATTCTAAGAAAACAGATCTTATTTCCCTGTGCTGTGCAGATTTTCAGGTTGCCTCCTCTGTGAGTAACTTGTGACAGCTCCTTCGCCAGCCTCATCAGGAGTCTGAATGTAGTTGGCTGCAATGGTTTAATTAGATGTTCATCCTTGTTTCTGTGTGTGGCAGATATCTGTTTGTTAGTATCTTGTTCTTTTCCTATTTTATGGCCTTTATCAAATCCTTTTTTCATTTGTATCCATTCAATCTTACAATTTATCATTGCTATAGATTATTTCAATACCTAATTTTTACCTTAATAGCACAAAAATTATTCTACCTGTTCCTGTAATAATTTCCATTTTTCATTATATGTTGAAGTTTTTAGTCCAGCTGGAATTTATTTTTGTGTGTGGTATATGGCAGGAATTACATTTTTATCTTTTCCATGTGGAAAATGAAGTGTTTTAATATCATTTATTGAACAGTTAGCTCTTTTCCTACCCCTTTAAATCCTACTATCTTTGTGATTTATCAGATTTTAGGATTTGCAGATCTGTAGGTATCTAGATTCTCCATGACATGCCTACTGGTTACTTTAGTTGGCTGTGTGGAAATATCACACTTTAAAAGTTAGTATAGTTTATGGTAAATCTTTCCACCTGGTGGAGTGAAGATGGCTTCCTCTTCCTGTTGGATCTTTTCCTCCTTCCCTTTTCTGTGAAAGCATCCTGAGTATCCTTGAACTCTGCTGGTGAATAAATGAGGATCTTGTTGTTTATTTACTATTTCTAGAGACACTTTCATACTCCAACATCATCTATTGCAAATATGTATGATCTATCCCCATTATTTTCAGACTCTGTACTTGCAAATTGGCTTACTTTGCTCAATTCCTGGAAGTCTCCACTGAGAGTGATTCAGCCTCTCCCAGCCTCTCCCAGGGTATGCACACATGGATCAAGGGAAATGTGATGTGATAAAAATGTACTTGCCCAGCAGACGCTGAAGAAGGCTCCTTCCTGTTTCCAGCCTCCAACTTCCTGCTTCCACCACTTTCTAACTCCCTGCTTCCTACTTCTTCTTTTTTTCTTTATTTTTGTCTTGTCAGTTGTGGGGCCTGAACTCTGGGCCTGGGCGCTGTCCCTCAGCTCTTCAGTTCAAGGCTGGTGCTCTACCATTAAGCCACAGCACCACTCCTGATTTTTCTTCTTATGTGGTGCTGAGGAATCAAACCCAGGGCCTCATACATGTGAGGCAAGCACTCTTCCACTGAGCCACCTTCCCAGCCCTGTTTCCTGCTTCTAACTTCCTGTTTCTGCTCTGTGAACTTTCTGCTTCTGTCCACTACTTCCTGCTTCTACCTCTAACTTCCCACTTCCACCCCCTTCTAACTTCCTGCTTTCACTGCCTCTAACTTCCTGCTTCGACCCCTCCATCTACAAACAAGTGTCCTTTTCTGTCTACTCACTGCTGTGTCCTCCACATCTTGGTGTTTTGTTTTTCAGAGAGCTCATTGCTTGAAATGCTCTTTGGCTTCACATCTCGTGGCTGGGGTTTCTAAGTGCCAACAGGCTGGGCTGCACCTTGGAGAGGAAGTACGGAACCTTAGCTTTGTTCAAGTGCAGGTTATAGTGCTGTCAGCCATGAGTTCAGCCATAGCAAAAGAATACATATGAAATTAATACAAAATGATGTGACTTTAAACAGAAGCAAACATCAACCAATGGTGTCTGCTGATTTGTTAATGAAAATGTTGGACTAGAGGCTCACATAAACCCAGCTGTGTATTTTCTGCACAACAATTGTATGCACCCACTAATCCATGGAAGCCACATTGTAGCACCTTAATGACTGTGAATAAACTGTATGCACAGGTATGAATAATACATGATTAATAAGTGGTTATTGCTTGTAATTAGTATATTCAGTTTTGTAAAAGGGATGCTTTATTTTAAATGGGATATGTGAAAAATTCTTTCTTAGAGATATTTGCTGCTCTTTTTCCTATAACTTTGTTGACAAGTCTAGTTCCTCTAGAGTTTTCAATGCAGTAACCAATGGGAGACAGCAAACATCCTTCCTGGGTTTGTTGGGAATGCATATAAATCTCATTATTAAATAATCATATTTGTTTATGAGTGGTATCAGGTTTCTAGTAAATCCAGTTTATTCAACTTTCTTACTAGATTTTTTTCATGACTTAACATTTGGCTTTTTGTTGCATTGATCTTCTACATATATGAAGGGCCTATAGGTTTCTTTTTTTGGCGGGGGGGGGGGGAAGAACAAAGGTTGAAACTGAAGCCTCAAAAAAGCCCCAACCTGCCTGGGCAACCGGGGCCGGAACAACTGAACCAAAAAACCCAGCCATGCATTTTGCTTGTTATTTTGGAGTTGGAGGCAGATAGCAGCTGGCCTCAAACGTCAATCCTCTGGACCTCAGCATCCAGAGTCATCCAGAGTCGTAAGGATTACAGACATGATGAGCCAGTGGTGCTCAACTATTTTACCCTTTTTAAGTCTGGATATGTAGGGAATCACATAAAGAATTTTCAAATGTTAAACCATCAGTATCTTCTTATGATGAAATCTACTTTGTTATAATGTATTCTATATATTTTATTCTCTTTGCTAATACTTTAGAATTGTACCTCTGCAATTGCCTCTTTCAACTGGTCTTGTAATTTCTTCTTGGGTTTTGCTACCAAGGTTGTCTTAGCCAATAGAGTAAGGTATCAAGCTGTTTCTCTCGTCCTTTTCCAGAAAAGTGACATGAAATAGGAAAATCTCTTTCCTATGAAGCTGGTGAAATCCTTAGATAGAACTGTCTGAGATGTGCTTCCTTCCTGTGACAGAACTGGCCTGCTGGTTATAATTCATTCCTTAGTCTAGCTTTTGTGTCTCCTTTTTCGGTTTGAGTCGATTTGGGGTAATAGTTAACAAAAGGAGCACAGTACAGCTTTCAAGGATGCGGTTGCGTGAGACAAAGCAGCTGCTTCTGCCCAGGCTGGGCGTGTGCCCTGGGGAAAGCCACCGGGGATGCCATGAGGACAGGTGCAGAGGTTGTACAGTGAGCACTGAGGCCATCGGCCCCCAGCTATGTGAATGAACTGTCCTGAATATTCAACGTCTAGCCAATTGAAGGCCACTGCCCTGGTCAACACCCCACTTACAGCTTGACGAAAGGCCTAGGATGGCCTCCACACAGATGACTCAAAGACTTCTCACCACGACACTTGTGAACAAATAAATGTCTGTGGTTTTCCGTCACTGTGTGCGAGGGCAATCTGTTATCCAGCCACAGTACAATCCAATCATTAGCAAAGCAACGGCCATACACCGTCCCTAATCAAGGCGATCATGAACAAAAATGAGCCAAGCAATTCTACGGTATAATAAACATGTACTTGTTGCAGGACACTGATCTTTCCAGAAAACTTAATTGTGTTTTGAATGGGGAAAGCTCTCATCCATGGACATCACAGTTCAATTTGCCCTCTGACTATGCCTCTAACTTACTGAACTGGCATAGTGTTTCCTACCATTTGGCCCTTGGTGAGCATTGTTTCTAAAGCCTAATTTGGGTTGTTTAATGCCTTGCTGTCCAAATCAGTACGAATGATATACGGAGACAGAGCCTCCATTTAAGTCCAGGAAACCAAGCAGTGGACCAGCAGTGGACCACGAAGTCCATCATGATGTTAATACAGAGTGAGGGCTGGGAAGAGCTCACGCTGCGTCGGCCAGCAGCCCTCTCCCACCCCAGCAAGGACACTGAGTGGCGCACAGAATTCACAGAACAAAGGATGATCATGACAAGAGGTAGACCCAGCCCCGAACATTGGTGGGAAATCTCCACTGCTCATAAAGGCTAAGAGTAAATGTCATCTTCCTTGTCCTCTGAGGTTACAAGCAGACAATCCTTTTCCCCAAAGCCATGTAAATACTTTTAAAATCCCAAGGGCAACTGCTATCACCACTACCATTATTATCCCCTTGGATGAAGACAGGCCTTTGGGAAGTTAATTTGAATTTTAACCTTGACTTCATCAAGACCAAGAGGCAAGGTCTAAAAATACCTCCACTGTTATGAACATGATTCATTTCTAAGCTCAGACTCAACTACTCACGTTTTAAAAAGCATTAATAAAAAACGCATTAAGGAAAATTTTACCCAGGAGATTTAAGATTTGATTCTAAAAGCCTTCTTGGATCTGCCATTCTCTGGCTTCCTATAGATGTCTGCATCGAATTTTAATACCTTTGACTTTTTTTGTGTGTGCTGATACTGGGCTTGAACTCAGGTCCTGAGCACTGTCCATTAGCTTTGTTGCTCAAAGCTGGTGCTCTACCACTTGAGCTACAACTCTACTTCTGGCTTTTTGATGGTTCATTGGAAATAAGAGTCTTATGGACTTTCCTAACTGGGCTGGCTTCAATCCAGGCTCAGATCTCAACCTCCTGAGTAGCTAGGATCACAGGTGTGAGACACTGGTGCCCAGCCTCTCTAACTTCTTTATGCCCTGCTGAGATTCACTGCCCTGCTCCGTCCTCAGGAGTCACTGAGAAGTACTTGGACCTTGCCAAAGGCCAAGGGTGTTCTGATGAGAAGTGCTTCTCTGCTTTTCAGAGCAAAATGGGACAGGTTTGAAACCGCAGGCACAGAGCAGCCACGGCTGGGAGGAGCCTAAGGAGAAAAACAAAGGTGACATGGGCTGAAGTTTGTCCCCAACAAGAAGTGTTGGCCCCCAGTACCTGTGAATGAGATTTTTTCTCTGAAAATTATTGAGCAGAGATGAGGTCATTAATCCAATATGACTCATCCTTCTAAGGAACAGAAATTTGGACCGAGAAACAGACAGACACAGAGGGACGGACGACGTGAAGGCACAGGAAGAAAATGGCCACCTATGAGCCAGGGGATGTCTGAGGCCATCAGAGATCAGAACCCAGGAGGGAGTCTTCTTCACAGTCCTCAGAATGAACCAATCCTGCTGACTCCTTCATCTCAGAATTGCAGCCTTCAGTAGGGTGAGACATATAAGATCCCAGCTTGGAGACACTGCAGTCTAGCAGCTCCGGGGGGGGGGGGTCTCCCACTGTGGCTCTCTGTCCCGGCTGTGGCACCTGCTGTGTGTCCTGCTCAGGCCTGCTGAAAATGGCTATACCTGAGCTGTTGTGCAAGGGAGAGGCAACCTGGAGGTGGTGGCGTACGTAGGTGGTGCTGGGTAAACAAACCCCTCCTAGTGAATGGAAACAGGCATGGAGATCCAGATGTTTGCTTTCCCATTCTGCTTTGTGTACTTATACAAAGTACGTAAGTACTCTACCACGTCCCAGAAAGCACTTCACCGGTGGTTTACTCCGGGGAGAACAGGGTGTTCACTCCCCCATCTAGACTCCCGCTAAGCACTTCAGTGACAGTCACTGAGTCTGCCTAGAGAGAGGAAGCCTTTCCTCTGTTTTTATGAGAGGGTTTGTCAGGGCACCCACCCCCTATCCCGTAATGATGGCACTCACTCCTACCCCATAATGACGGTCTTCCCATTCTCCCGCCCCTAGAAATCCAGAAATTCTGCTGCAAAGAAGATTTTCAGAGACCTCTACGTGTCTCCAGGGAGATCTGGGACTCTCTGTATAGCCCTCCTCATTTCTGCCTCTCCCCTCCCGCTATGCCCACCCAGCTTTCACCCCAAGGTACTGATACAGACAGCTTGGTCATTCATCTTGGCCAAGAAATAGTTGCAAGTAACAGATCACGAAGTGTGACTTGGCCCTGTCCGCATCGGGGCTGCAGCACAATCTTCGAGAGCTTGAGCCAAGAGTGAAATTCCGGCTGTGGAATGTGAGACTTGGGTGAGTCAGATGACAGAGGCTCCTCAGCTAGTAGATCGTGACCTCCAGGGCCAGGCATTTGCTTCCCTTTCTTTCTCTCCATGGGTCTTTCCAACAGCTAGACGTACGTCCTGGTCCTGAAAGTCCTGACGGTAGTGCATGGAAAAGCTTTCACACTCTGTGATGTGCGTGATGGAATGTTGATATGTTTAATTCTATTGAGAAAGCTAAGCCAGGGAAAGTGGGAATGCAATATAAAGTTACAATGTGAGTGTGAGCAATTCATTCTGAGCAGTTTGGGGAATTGGCCACGTCTTAACCACATGGCAAGTTATTTCTCCCCAGGGCAACAAGTTGCCAAACTGCACGCGTTTATGCGATAAAATTTTAAAGTGACAAATCGAGACCCATGTGTGCTGTTCTCTGTGTAAACTGATGGTTTCTCTAGTGGAAGAGTACCTCAAAGCAACTCTACATTTGGCAAGGTGCTAGTCTTCCACCCCCACCATGCCCTAAAGTCTAAAGAAGTCCCATGTGGGCTGGGAAGGTGGCTCGGTGGTAGAGCGCTTGCCTTGCATGCATGAGGCCCTGGGTTCAATTCCTCAGCACCACATAAGCAGAAAAAGCCAGAATTGGTGCTGTGGCTTAAGTGGTAGAGCTCTCACCTTGAGCTGAAGAGCTGAGGGACAGCGCCCAGGATCAGAGTTCAGGCCCCACAACAACAACAAAAAAAAGAAGCCCCCGTGTAAAGAAGCCCTAACAGAATGTCTTACTTGTCCATTTCCATGACACAGAACTGTCTATGAGAAATTATCATTAAGTATTTCCAGTCGTATTGACTATTTTAAGGATGCTAAGTCAAGCTGGACAAAGGAATTCTCAGGTATGTGGTAAGTAGAACCATTTAATGGGCATAAAAATAAAAATTCAACTGGCTACCAGTGGTTCACACCTTTAATCCTAGCTGCTCAGAAGGCAGAGATCTGAAGATTCTGGTTCACAGCCAGTGAACAGGAAAATCCATGACACTCTTACATCCAATTATTCACCAAAAAGCCCCAGGTGGAGCTGTGGCTCAAGGAACAGAGTGCTATCCTTGAGCAAAAAAAAGCTCAGGGAAAGCCCCCAGTTCCTGAGTGCAAACCCCAGGATTGGCAAGATAGTAAATAAACTCGAAGAAGGCAGGGAAATGGCATCTTTCATTTCTGTAGTGCTAGATACATGTTACGCTTTACTTTTATTTCTATCTGCTTTATGGATATTAATTTTGTAGTTTACAGATTCTATTTATATACATTGTATTTACTTATTTATATTTTATATTTAAATATAGCTCGGCTTTGGAATAGACACACTCAAAATCTTTATATTTTTTTCTTATGTGGGGATGGCAGAGAGGGCTTCACATATTCTAGACAAGTGCTCTACCAGCGACCTACTCCCACGCCTGGCTGCAAAATGCAAAGAAATGTTTAAGCTAAAGCTCTACACTTCAAAGAAATACTGCTTGCAATGGGTGGCTTATGTGGTTGGCATGTTGAATACTATAAGACAGCAACATGATTCAATGATTGGGAAAAGCACAGGAGAACTATGAACAGAATAGAAGCACAATTTTTGGCAAACATTTTGAGTAGCATCACAGGGTGATTTTCATTTTCTTCTTGCCATATTTGTCTTACTCCTATTTCCTACAATGTACGTTGCTTATAGAAGCAGAAATGTACATAATTCTCTGACAAACGTGCAGGCAGTTTCTTTTTACTTTGTTTAGTTATGTTGCTATAGTCACATCTACACGATGGGGGAAGCTCTCATTAAAACTGTCAACAGTGGTCCAGAGGATTGAACAATTCTGCATGGTGAAGAAGAAGCCCCTCCATTTCAGCTCAGGATCTGGCTCTCAAATGCTTGTTTGCATTTCTACCAGAAAGTGCTCCTCTCTCTGAAAGCACAGTCACAGTCACGTACGCATAGCACAGTCATCATCTAGTGAGTAACTGATGTCAATTCCAAGAAACTTTGCAAGACAGGGTTTTGGAAATATTTGCTCTTGTGTTTCGAAATAGCAAAAAATACGTTTGATCCTTCTTAAGCCGTCTGCATGCATTGTGGGATGGGACCAGAGAGTTCAAGGATACGTCTTTCCTTGGCAAGGTGGAAAACGTGAGCTCACTCAAAGACAAAGGAATACCTAGAGCATTGCAACCCAGCTGTTCCCATGCCTACATTTCATGCCAGAGGCCTGTTTTTGAGTCCCAGCACCTGGGGAACTTTCTGGAAGCAATGGTGGTGGCCATTTTTGACCAAAATGTTGCAAGGAAGATGCCAAGGGGAATGTCACCTCCTCCCCCCTATTTTAGGAAAGATTGTTAAAAGAAACTGGAAAAACAAATTCCTTTTTCCCTCCCTGGGAGACTTTCATTAGGAGTGTTTATTCTTAGAGGAAGAGGATTAAGAGAAAAGGTATTCAGAGATTGGTTCCCAGCCCGATAGTGAGCCGCTGGCCCTCCGCTCATGGTGTAGAATGCGCACTTGGAGGAGAGCTGTCTCATCTCCCTTGGTCAGAAATCTCACTAACTGGAAACAGCCCCGGCTTCCTGACACTCCTGAGCCTTGCCCTGGTACCTGGGCTTCACATCTTCTGTCTCAAAATCCTCCCAGGGCAGTTGTAGTCAACAGTTCTTTTCTAGTGGTGAGATGGAAGGGTAAATCCAAGCATAGAAAGGGAGGTGGCTCTCCAGGAGCAAATTGAGCAGGTCCCAGCATGACTGGCTGCGCTGGTCCTGGTCCTCTCCATCCCAACATGACCAGATGGGGCAACACATGCTGGTCCCAGAGCCTGGGCAGCACCAGCCCTGCCCGGAGTGTCAGGACTGCAGCAGGCTGAGGCTCGGGAAGGTGGACGGAGCTCCTTGAAGCCACAGCGCTTGCAGGAAGAAGAGGTGGAATTCAGCCCACGGGATGTTCTAAAGACTGGTGTGTCTGCCACCGACTCGACTTTCTTGTTTTCATTCTTGCCTTTTAAGTATAACCAGAAGAAAAGGCAAAGAAGGATACAGGGCTCTGAAAGGGGCTCTTGGGGCAAGACTGTGAACGGGTTTTATTTCACACAGAGATCAGACTCGCAAGTTTCCATCCTATGTCTGCCCAGGTTAAAGCTTCACATGCGGGGAGGAACAGATTCTTCCTGTCTGTTCCCAAACCGTGCCCAGCCAAGAACTAAAGCAGAAGGGCACATAGAGGGCAGATAGGATGATGGAATGACCTCCCCACTGTGTACCTAGCAGATGATAAAACCCTCCCAATGCCGGGAATGGAGCAGAGTGGTCGGTTACCAAGAACCAGGGTTATTATTAACATCACCATTGTTTTCAGAACGTCTGGCCTTTGTGAAGGTGCAGCTCCAAAGGCAGCCAGGATTTCTTCACAACTTGAAAGCGGAGGAAATCATTAATTTGGTTCCTTTAGGCAAGTAATCCTAATTGATCAGGATTCAAAATATACAGTCTGGATAGTTTCAGTTGATAAAATATGCAAGTAATTAACTTTTCTTTATCGTTGAGCCAAAATAACTCACATGAAGTTAAACAGGAAGGCACGGTGGTTCTGACTTACGTGGCTAGCCGCAGTCCTTGGGACCAGAGGACCTGTGATCTGGCACCTGGTCCTGACCTTGGTGACTGCACCTTAGTCTCGGCACATGGAGCTGTGCAAAGCCTTCCTTTGTCAGGAACCCATGCAGGTAGAATCCACAGGTGGGATAAACAATAGTGTTAGTGAGCCTGGGTGCTGGGAACAAGACTGGGTATGGGGAAGCTTTGTCTGACTCTCTGGGGTAATGGAGCAAAGGAAAAGGAAGTGGAACAAACGATAGAGAGAAGGGAATTCTAAAAGGGAGACGGAGATGCTGGCTCCCACAAAAAGGCCAAAAGTAAGCCATGTGTCAGTGGCTCACGCCTCAGTCCTAGCTACTCAGGAGCCTGAGATCTGAGAATCTCCGCTCTGCTCAGGCAGAAAATTCCATGAGACTCTCATCTCCAGTGAATCAGCAAAAAGCCAGAAGTGGTGCTGTGATTCAAGTGGTAGAACACCAGATTTGAATATAAAAAGCTAAGGGACAATCCCCAGGTCCTGAGCTCGAACCCCATTAAAGAAAGTAAATGGTAAAATTTAGAACCAAGAGAGAGAAGATGAAGCTGAGGGTTTTCAAATGACCCAGGGAGACGTGGCAGGAATCAAGTTGGCAAAGCTTCATGTGGCAGGTGGAAGGAAGCAGGCCTCGAAGGCTGGGTGTCCACGTCTTTGGCTGTCTTCTTGGCAGAGTTATAAATCTAACCTGCGAGATTCCTGTTTCTGCACACAATTGGGTGCTTCATCTCTGAGTTAAATTAATGAAGAGGCACATAGTGAACACTTTCTTTGTTAGCATAAATCTACTGGGCCAACACTCTTAATAAAGTGGAAAAAGAAGGACTGGCCAATAGTACAAATCTTTTGATATGATCACGTGACCTGGGCTAATCAACAGTCCTCTACAAAGTTCTTCTTGTCCACCTGGAATCTCGGAGTATGACTTGACATAGAAATAGGTCTTTGCAGGTGTAATTAGTGACAGACCCAACTGAGGTCATTCTGGATTTTGATAGCCCCTCAATCTTATAACTGGTCCCTCAAAGAGTATAGGACACCTACCATAGATGAGTGGATCAAAAAATGTGGTACCAATACACAATGGAATTTAACACAGCCATTAGAAAGAATATTATGTCATTTGCAGGGAAATGGATGGACCTACAACAAATTGTGTGAAGTGAGATAAGCCAAGCTCAGAGAGACCAATGATGCAAGTTTTCTCTCCTAGACCTAAAATACACCAGGAC
Organism: Dipodomys ordii; assembly: GCF_000151885.1. Taxonomy (NCBI): domain Eukaryota; kingdom Metazoa; phylum Chordata; class Mammalia; order Rodentia; family Heteromyidae; genus Dipodomys; species Dipodomys ordii. Next base: position 187,352 of record NW_012267320.1, read on the forward strand.
ACTCTCAAGAGGGAGGCACACAAGGGCACAATGCCTCTGATTATATAATATTTATTGAAAGGGACTCCAGGAAATGGAAACGAGAGGTTTTTCTCTCTTTTCTTTTTGTCTTATTTGTTCCTTTTTCTATCTTTGGGAGGTGAGGGGGCACAGAAATGGAGGGAGAAAGGGTGAACAAATTTAGCAGTGATATTCACTAGACACAATGTTGAAAGTTAACTATTTAACTTATGGGTGGGAACAGGAGGGAAAAACAGAGAGATGGTGAAGGCAGGGAGGCCATTGTCCCCCCAAAATGTACGCTTTATCTGACTTAGAAATGGTAACCCTTTTGTACATCACTTTTATTATAATAATAATAAATATTTAATCATTAAAAAGAGTATAGGACGCAGAAACACAGGAAAGGAGCCACTTGAAGGTGGAGGCAGAGATGGGTGTGGCATAGCGAGTATGGCCCTGCTAAGACCTTCCTTTTAGACTTTGAGCCCACAAAGCTATACAAAGCTAATGTCTTAACCACCAGCTCTGTGGTAAACAGACAGATTCACAGTAGCCAGAAGGAACCCAAGGGCTGAGAGTTATTCAGACTCTGAGCTCATTGAGGTAGTGCACTAGCCTCTAGCCGGGGGCGGGGGTGCAATTCGTAAGACTCAAAGACGGGCTTAATTGGAGATAGAGGCCTAGGCCTTCAGGACATCATCTCCGTACTCCCGGACGTGTCCTCAGAAACCTTTCTGGCACTAGATAGACTCAAGGTGGAGTCAGATCTACAAGGGCATCACTAAGGTTCTTCATGCCATGTTTCCTGACAATGAAGAGTATAGCGCCAGCAAGGGAGGGAAGCCTACTGGGGGCCACCACTTGGTTACACTGACAGGAAAGGGTTGTAGCTGACTTTATTTGTCCTGAGCAGAAAGCCATTAAGCCCTTTAGCTCTGACTTCTAAGTAGTTCTGCATTTCCTGACAGGAGTACAATAATCAAAATTGGAATTGAACACTGATGCAATCCTTACATATTGTGTTTTTTCAGATTCCATTCTTGTCAAATTTCTAAGTACTATCATCTATACTTCTCTCTCCCCAGCTAAGGGATCTAATTCACTCGCAGGTATTTCTCTGGGTTAAAGTTTCCCTTGATTCCTCTTTACCTTTGGAAAAACAAAATGACATTGATCAGAACCCACTGTATTCATAAGCTGCTTGGATGAATGGCAATTTTTTGTACAACTACTAATGATAATAAAATTTTTTTAAAAAAGGAACAAAACAAAGAGTGTTGTATCCTCCTCAATGCACTGTATCAAGAGGCACATGAGAGCTGCTGGTCTTAATAGTTTTTTTGTTCAGTTTCCTCCTTCATTTCAAGTGTCCACTATACATCTTCTCATTAAATAATGACTTTCATTCTGCTTAGACAAAAAGAAGCTGCACAACATGTATAAAAACACGCACTACCTACATCAGATTTGTAAATCTGGCCACAGGCTGGCTGGAGACGTGGGGGAAGAACTGGATCAGGCCCTTTCGTCTAGCTGAAGGAAAGCCTCTTCCAAGAGGAGAGAAAGGCTGGCTGGGTTGACTAAGCGAAAGCAAGCTAGAAGAGAAAATGATGGGAACAGCGCGATGGATGCCACCGCAAGCTCCCGCTTCCGAGCGCTGCCCTGTTACACAGCCCATGGAGTCTCAGGTCAGGGAGTTCCTGGAGTCCCAGGGCTTCTAGGAGAAGGGAAGTCGCATCGTGACAGCGCATGGAACCCTCCCACCGCAGCACAACCTGCGCAGTTTCATCTTGACAAGTACATTTGACTTTTCCTCTTTTTATTTGCTCCTGCTATTTACATGATGGTCCAGCTGTTCTTTATGAAGTCTGATACCATCAGAACTTCTAAAATAAGTGTTTTTAATATATGAATTTGCTTAATAGAGCTCTTACAAATACATTATTTCCAGTGAATCTCTAGACCCAAATATGAGAATCTTGATTTAGGTTCAGTTTTTCTTTTTCTTTTTATTTTTTGGCCAGACACTGGTGGCTCACACCTGTAATCCTAGCTACTGAGAAGCTGAGATCTGAGGATCATGGTTTAAAACCAGCCTGGGGAAGGAAAAGCTCTAAACTCTTACCTCCAAATAATCATTAAAAAATAAAGAATTCAGTAGTGGAGGTGTGATTCAAATGGTAGAGCACTTGAGCAAAAAAAAGCTCAAAGACAGTGCCCAGTCCCTCAGTTCAGGCTCAGGGTCAGCGCACACACACACACACACACACACACACACACATACACACACACACACACATACACACACACACATACATTTGTATTTTCATTTACATAAAGGATCCTTCCTTACCAAACCATCATCTGCATTGGACATGGATACCATATATTAAACAATAAGATTATTTTATAAGCTATGAGTAATTATTAAAATCAGAATAATTCATTTATGACTTAACTGAACAAACTTTGATTTGTTTCTTTAAGATGAAATGTCCACCCAAGAATCCTAAATAACAAAACATACCAGCAGCACTTCTCAATCTTGTCTAAAATTAACACTAAATTCATAGGTTAATTTAGGAGAGGTGACACTCCACAATTACCACCTATTCTATACCTTTTAACCCTTTTCATTTGTTCTGTAAAGAGTTGTAAATTTTAACGGTAAGGAGAGTAAGTTTTCCTTTGGTTGCAAAAGCACGCATACATGTTCACACAGATATTGCACACGCATAGACATATTCACTCACCTTTCACACATGCAACACACACACTGTTGGCTCAGGTGACACACAGTGGGACAGGAGCACATTGGAGGGCAGGAAGAGACCCTCTGATCTGAGGAAGCAGAGAAGAGGCTGAGAGGAAAGCAGGTGAATGAAAGCTGGGGGGCTGGAGGGGAACTCGGGGGCTTTGCTGTTTCTATCTGCAGCTCCAGAAGCAGGAAAGAGCTGTCCACATCCAGAGACATCCAAGATAGTGGCAGATAAATGGGTGGGGAAACCTCAGGGAGAAGTGCCATGTATGATCAAAGATCCATTCTAAAAGCTACAACTTCCGGGCTGGAAAGGTAGCTCAGCGGTAGAGTGCATGCCTTGCAAGCATGAGGCCCTGGGTTCGATTCCTCAGCACCACATAAACAGAAAAAGCCAGAAGTGGCGCTGTGGCTCCAGTGGTAGAGCACTAGCCTTGAGCTGAAGAGCTGAGGGACAGCACCCAGACCCAGAGTTCAGGCCCCATGACTGGCAAAAAAATAAATAAATAAATAAACAAAAGCTACAACTTCCATCTGTTTGTTTCCATAAAACCCACACGAAACAGAAGTGCATTGAAAGAAAAGCAAGCCGTGGAAGGCAGGGAGGGCAGAGGGGAGTTAAAGTTCCCTCTGCTTCTCAAAATCTCACCCCCATAAAACATCCCCCACCCCCAAGGAGCTCAGGCTGGTCTTTCAGATCTCATTTTACTTGAGTGATTGTACCACTTGTTGCTTCTTTCAACAGAATGACCTAGCCACGTATGTTCCTCACACTCTTCCTAAGGCTGTGCTGATCTCCTCAGACTTGTTCTGATTGCTCCAGTAGACCCACGGTGGCAGTCACAGAGCAGAGCCTGCAGAGCGGGGCCTGACATGTCCTCACATAGCCACCCCGTGTTGCACCCAGGTCTGAAACACCCACACTTGAGCTCTGGTTCTCTTGTTTCAGGCAGAGATGAAAGGGAAATCACCCTTGGCTGTTTCATTAGCAAAATGATTATTGTCTTTTCATTACAAAACCTTTAGTCATGCATAAATAAAAACCAGATACAATAGACACTAGCAGAAAGCAACGCTTTCCTGTTCTCTCCTTTGAGCAAATCTATCATCAGATGGCAGCAAGAAAGCCAAGGCTCAGAGCAGTCAGATGACTTGGTCAGGACCAGAGATGAGACAGGCAGCAGCCACAAAGCCCCAGCTCCCCACACTGGAAGATGGGACTCACATTTCCCCTGCAAGGGACAGAAGGACCTTACTGGAACTTGGCCAAGCCCTGCACAGGATGGGGGAGCCTCAGGTCTCCAGGGGGTCAAAGGTCTCCTCACTCAGGGGCCCCACTGAGCTGTCAGTGAAGTTGGTGAAAGCCAGAGCTCCCAAAGCCAGTCTCCTTCCTGCTGTCTTTCATCGATGTACACAATTTGATGTACATTCACCGTTTCAGGTGACCACAGAGAGTAGCTTGCTCACTCGCTCTTCCCGCCACCATTCTACCTGATGTCTAAAACAGCGCCGGGCAATTGATATGCTCCATCTATTGAACAGGTCGACAGTAAGGAAGTAAGAAATAAGTGCTTGCAAGGAGGTCTGCTGTTCTTCCCGCTTGCTGCTCCCTCTCAGCTTCTCACCCACAGCACCTAAACACCAGCCAACACCAGAGCCCAGCTGAAAGCTCCACCCCCAGGACCTCTTTCCTGATGCAGTCATGTCCCACAAGCACACAGAACTTTGGTTTCCTGATCGATGCTCTTGTCACAAACCCTGCCTGCTACTTCCAACTTGGTTTAAGAATACCAAGTAACCTCCTCAATTTCCCAGTATTAATATTTCACCTTCTTGAAAGTGGCTGTACATGGAGGCCGTCTCTCTGTCCCTGTCCCTTCCCACAATGCTTTGCTTCTTCACACCCACTCTGACTTCAGACCCAGCTTGATTTACAGATGTTTGAGGAAGCAGAGCTCTTACGGTAATTAGAATCCCATTTGACCAGTGTCTTGTCTGTGCCAGTTTTCCAACCCCTGGGAAGAATTAAACCGGTCAAGCTTCTGTTTACAGAGCAGGGTTTCCTGCTGACAGCACCAGGCATTTCACAAGTTGTTCCCAGTAGCTCCCCAGTAGTTCTTCTTGGTACTCAGGCTGCTAGTGAAGGCTGCAGGCCACCCTCCCCCCAAGCTCCTTCCTCCCAGCCTTTGTCCTTTGGGAGCTCCCAGGCCTCCACAGTCACCAGGAAGCCTCATCCCAACACAGAAAGAAAGTCACAGCCCTGCCCTGTGAGGTGAAAGGTCAGGACTCAGTCCTTCCCATCCCCCATCCCATTTCTCATGACACCTAGAGTGAGAGCCTCCTGGCTTGACTCGACTCATTCCCCCAACTGTGTATGATAAATATGTCAACTGTACAGGAAAAGTTAAAGAACAGAATCAACATTTACATAGTAGTCATTACTTTGGTTCAATCACTATGGGCGATTTGGTGAGGTCTCTTAACACACGCCTCCTTCTTGTCTGCTCCTGTTCATGGTAGCTGAGCTGCAGCTCAGCTCCGCTCAGACCAGCATTTGCCCTGCAGCGGTGTGTTTAGGTGGGTAGGCCTCTATCCAACTGGGCATTCACTGGACGGCATGCAAGTGTATCCAGGCCTGGCCAAGGAGATACCAGGCTGAGCCACCAAGCAACAGGTACAAGGAATGCACAGGAGCATGGGAGAAAACTTCAAGTATGGGGTCTCCAGCCACAAGGGCTCTGCTTTATGCTTCTGATGATCCTCCTTTCCACAGAACTCAGATAACAAGGGCAGGAGGGGCGGGAGGGGGGCATCTATCCTGGGGGAAAGGTAAGGATGGAAAGTACTGGGGACTTCTCCGGGTCTCCCGCAGCCTCTGAAAAATGAAGGTTTTCCTGCTGGGGCACTCTTCATACACAAACATATACACTCATACATGGGCACACACAGACACATAGACACACATGCAGGGATTCACACACAGCTGCACACACATACACAGATCCTCACGCCCCGGCAGGCTTACAATCCCTAACTCCCCACGCTGCTCATTTACAAGCACCCATCTGTACCCTGCAACATAGCTCCTGGGGGACAGCACTGATGTTCTGTGATGGTTACTCCTCTCACTTCGAAGGATCTCACATGATGAAGTCCACTGTGTTGCCTGGGACAGAGAAAGCAGGTGGACAGAGTGGCTGCAGAGGAAGGGACTGCCCCTGTCCCAGGACCAGAGGTCCCTCCCTCCCAGGTCCCCTGGCTCAGGGGAAGTGTCCTGCCACTCCAATGGGTACAAAATCCAGCCCGGCTGACGTCTTCATGATAGTCTCTGGGGATGGCAGAGCCACTTCTGCTACGTAGCACACGCCTGTCCCTCGATTTCATTTGGGCTGAGAAATGGAGCGATCGATCTGAAAGCACACATGGAGATCTCTGGGGAATCGCACACTTAGCGAGCTCTGAGACCGAGAAGCCTGCCGTGCAAGTGAGTGACATTTGACTCCCCGCTCTGCCGGCCTGGCTCAGTGTCTGCCAATTAAAAGGCGACTCGGAGCTGAAAGCACAATTCTTGTCATCGCTTTTCAAATTTTAATCTCTTTTGCAGAAAATCCTTAAAGTTCCTTGAGGAATACCATAAATAATAATAAGCCATGCTTCGGGGAGAAACAGGCTCCTATACCCTTCAGGCAATGAAAAAGAAAATCATTTGCTCACATTTTTAGTTGCTGACAACATTCTCCTCTATTGTTGCATTGTTGTTTGGGGTTGGGAAAAACCATTCTTGCCTAAGTTAACTTCCACATCCATTCAAAAACACAAGGATGGTGGCTAGGAAGGTGGCTCAGTGGTAGAGTGCTTGCCTCACGTGCATGAGGCCCTGGGTTCGATTCCTTAGCATCATATAAACAGAAAAAAAGCCAGAAGTGGCACTGTGGCTCAGGTGGTAGAGCACTAGCCTTGAGCTGAAGAGCTGAGGGACAGCACCCAGGCCCAGAATTCAGCCCCACAACTGACAATAAATAAATAAATAAATAAATATACAAGGATGTATGAAAAATAAATCAAGTGTAATTTTCTGTGGGTTTTCTTCTGGGTTATTTCCTTCAACTGTCAAAAAGATGATAATTTTTTAACTAAGGGTGACCAGGTGACCAGTAGAAAGGATTTGTTTACAAATATCCAGCTTGACTCTCATTGAGAAATAACCCTCTTACATTACACCCCCAAAATAATATAGAACTCGATTGTCTGCTTCAATATTTGCTTTCTGAGAGGAAAACACTTAAGCCATTAGGAAGAGGAGTTTACTTTTCTCTGAGAAAAACAGGCCAAGGCCCTTTTGAGAGCTTCCTGGGACAGGCAACACAAGAGGAAAGGGTCTTAGAGCACAGGGTGGGGAACTGGTCCCCAGAACCCCCGGCTGGCCGTCCCGAATGGAATCACCAGAGAGGGATCGACAAGCAAATTGCATGAAACACCATTTATTTTTGTTCCATTTGTGAATTTCTCCATCAGAGGACACTGACTCCCTGCATCCAGCATTTCACATGGAACCCTGCCTATTGTTCTGTTTGATCTGGCAAAATCTTTCCCATCCTTCTATTTCCCTTTCAGCTTATACTAAAATCTGTAAGGAGGGACCAAAGCCAAGATCTGCTGCTTCTCTTTTGTGAAGAAGGGTTTTTGTTTTTTGATACAAAAAAAAAAAAAAGCTTGCGTTCCAAAAACTTTCCAATGGAATCCAATCAAGGTCAAATTTTAAGCATCTGCATTTAGCATTCTTCATACTTCTGAAAGTTGGGAAGATCAGAGTAGAACATACAGAGTAAATAGATGGCCATTTCTGTTACTTTGAGATTTTAAGTTTATTATTCTTTAGGTTCTGTCGAGCCCACAGACTGGAAGACCACTGCCACTGAACCCAGCCAGCACCGGTGCTCACACCTGTTATCCTAGATACTCAGGATGCTGAGATCTGAGGATCATGGTTTGAAACTGGCCCAGGCAGACACATCTGAAAGACTCTTATCTCTAACTAACCAGCAAAAAGCCAGAAGAAGTGTGGTTCAAGTGTAGAGCACCAGCTTTGAGTGAAGAAAAAAAAGAGAAAGGAGAGAGAGAGAGAAGAAAATAGAAGTTTGCTACATACAGTTTCCCAAAAGAGGGGAGACACTATTCAGGCCCCCCAGGGAGGCCCCAGGGTCAGTAAGAGGCAGAAGGGAGCAGGAGCACTGAGTCAAACTCATACTGCTTTTAATTTTGTCCCCAGAGGTGGGGCGGGGTGAATGAGGCACTGCGAAGCCGTAGATCTACCAGTGGTCAGACGTCGGCCTGAGGCGCCCGGGGTTGACCTGAGGAGTCTGTTACTGCATCCTGAGGTGATTCATGCGGAGGAACGTTGCCTCCTGGAATGGAAGCATCTACAAAGGGCTGAGTGGAGCACGTGACTGCCAGCTCAAGTCCAGCGGGCTCTGGCAACCCCACAGGGGGTTGGGACAAGTCAGTTCCTTGTGGTTGGAGGACTGCGGCTCCTGCTTCTATAGGGCAGGAGGAGTTCTCAGCAACTGGCTCCCCTTAGGTCCGGACTACACAGCTCCTGCCCCTGACTGTCCCAGCGTGGCTGGTGCTTTCCCCAGGTCTGCAGGAGCTGGTAGCCCTGACTTCTGTCTCAGCCCACCGGGACCATCTTCCCTCACATGAACATGACTGCTCAGCATCTGCAAAAAGACCTTTTAACATATATTGTAGCAGGATCAGAAGCTCGCCGTGTGCAAAGAGAGGACTTCCAAGGGCATAGGTCATGTTGGAGCTACTCTGAACACAGGGCAGAATCGCACCTCTGGGGACAACATTAAAAGCAAGCTGTGTGAACAGGACTCACCTCTCCTCTGGAGTGACCTCCGTATTTCAAGTGGACTTGTCTATTGAAAATCAGCATGCAGCAACAGATGGCCTCCCAGGAGGAGGAACAGGTGCTGCCTCCAAGAGCTGGCTAGCTCCCATGACTCCTCCTTGGGTCTTGCCTCAGGACCACCAATAGTGCACAAGTTCCAGGGGAAGGAGGAGGGCCCTGGAAAGTTTGTCCAATGGCGTGGCACATAGGAACATCAACACCCTAGGCAACAATGGCAGACTTCTCCCTCTCGGGGACTTGGGTGTTCAGAGTGTCCTTGATAGACAGAAGATAGTTCAGGAAAGACAGCAAGTCTGAGAAGGGTAACCTTTCCCCTCTCTTCATGATCCCCGATGCACATCCTTAAATCTATGAAGATTCCAAACTCTGGGCTCAAATACATCAACCCTCTGGTGCTACAATAATTTAAAGATGATGGGAAAAGCAGGATACCTGTGGCACATAGCTGTCATCCTACCTACTGAGGGGGCTGAGATCTGAGGATTGTGGCTCAAAGCCAGCCTGGGCAGAAAAATCAATGAGACTCTTATTTCCAATTAGCTACTACATGGATGATAGATAGATGATAGGTAGGTAGACAGACAGACAGACAGACAGAGTGAGTAAGTGAGTGATAGTTGGAAGTAGAATAATGGTCAAGTGGCAGAGTGCTAGTCTAGAACAGAAAAGCTCAAGAAGAGCAACTCAGTCCTGAGTTCAAGCTCCAGAAATTGCAGGGGGAAAATGTTTAAGGTGCTAGGAAAAAACTACAGAAGGAGCAGGGAAGTATCTACCCATATCTACATTTAGAGTTGCAATCTTTCTCAGCTTTGCTTTCCACACTGTCTACTGTTCTATGCCATCCAAGGGTGTAATATAATTTTAGGGTTGTGTCTGAGCTCTCCTGTAAAGACTCTTGATGAGGGTGGAAAAAAGCTATGTTTACTTACTCAGCAGTCCCCAAATGAGCCTTCCCAAATGTTATTGATCCTCCCACCCCACCTTTGAGCCAATTTGAAAGGTCAGTTCCTGATGAATCTGAAATAATCTAGGAAAATTAAGTCAGTTCTGGTTTCAGTCCAGAGGGGTTTGATCTGGCATAAAGGAGCTGGATTTATTTCCAACAACTTTCAGTGGACTTTTATCTGAAGTTATCAAAATAAACCAGCAGTTTTCCACAGGCTGCTCTGCATTTGGCAGGATCTAAGGGTATTTTTGTGTTGTCATGATGGGGCATGGGGGTCACTACTGGTCATTCAGTGGAAGCCCCAGATGTTTCTGTCACCCTAGTGTGTGCAAGGTGACCCCTCATGGGGTCTACCCTCAAATATCAATTGTTCTGAGGTTGAAAACTCCTGGACTGAAGCAAACCCTGGACCTACCCTGGGGAAGGCAGAGATGGCGTCCGCCAAGGCCAGTCTGAACCTCCGAAGCAAGAGTGAGCATGAGGACAGGCTGAGCCACTGGAGCCTCCACCTGCTGCCTGCCCCCACGCCTGTGCTCTGGAGAGGGCCGCGGCTCCACTGAAGAAAGTTCAAGACCCTAGACCCACAAATCAGGATTCCCATAGGAGGAGGGCGGGGCAGCGCTGCGCCAGGGCTCCGGAGCCGTGGCTGACCTGCCCCACTGGGACACTGGCTCCTCCGGCTAGTGGGAAGGAAGGGCTGGAATCCCAGTAACTACCACACTCAGAAAGTCTGTGTTCTCCAAAGAGGAAATCCTGATGAATCATGGTGTAGGCCCTGTCTTTACTTTTAGGAGGAAAAGGACATCAATAGTCAAGGGACCTTGTTAGAGGGATGAAAATATAGGCTGGTTAGGCCAAACCAACTTAAACAAAAGTCCTCAGTGACTAATGTGCCTTGCTCATAAACAGCCCTATTTCATACAAGTTTGTTAGGTAAGTTCCAGAGGAAAGAAAAAGCAACAGAGAGAACTGAAGGGGGGAAGGGAGAAGAGAGGAGAAGGAAAACAAAAGAGCAGAGAAAGGAAGGAAGGAAGGAAGGAAGGAAGGAAGGAAAGAAGGGAGGGAGGGAGGGAGGAAGAAAGGGAGGGAAGGAAAGAAAGAAAGAAAGGAAGGAAGGAAGGAAGGAAGGAAGGAAGGAAGGAAGGAAGGAAGGAAAGAGAAAGAGAAAAAGGGAAAGAAGGAAGGAAGGAAGGAAAGAAGGGAGGGAGGGAAGGAGGAAGGAAGGGAGAGGAGGGAGGGAGGGAAGGAAAGAAAGAAAAGAAAGAGGGAGAAAGAAAAAGGGAAAGAAGGAGGGAAGGAAGGAAGGAAGGAAGGAAGGAAGGAAGGAAGGAAGGAAGGAAGGAAGGAAGGAAGGAAAAGAGATGGGAGGGGGATGGAGGAGGGAGAGCAAAAGGGAAAGGTACAAACTATTTTACTTTGGACTTCTAGGGAGGGGAGAAGGTTGAGTTATGAGATTGAAGTGTTTCTGAGGCTCCCAGCCCTGGGAAGGCAAAGGGGCATGGGCTTCTTGCCCTGCGACCTTGGATATGGTTTTGTAAGTTAGGACCCAGAATGACTGGGTGTAATGATTTGTCTTTCCTGTGTCCTTGAGCAGGTTACTTAACCTTTGGCCCCCGTTTCCTTATCTATCAACTGGAGATAGCAGTGAGAATCAAGTGAACAAATATTTATTTGGTGCTTAGAACAATGCCTGACCTTCAGGTAATGTAGCCAAAGTGGTGAGTTCTAGGTCTTTCTTTAACTGGCCACCTGTGAGGCAATCACGATTCCCCTGTTCCCACTAGACAGCAAGTCGGCTCCTTCCTTGCGGTTTCTGCTGATTCCTGACTCTCTTGTGAAGAGAATGATACTCTTGTTTTTACATTTATTCTGTTTCTGTGGTACTGAGGAATCGAATCCAGGGCTTCATGCATGCTAGGCAAGCACTCTGTCACTGAGCCATGTTTCCAGCCCCAGGACTCTTTTGTATGGAGACAACACTAGTGCTAGAGAATGTTCTAGAAGAGTGCAGAGACAGTGAAATCTAACAGCTGCCTTTAGCACCTGGGACAGTGAGCTGACCAGCCTGCAGTGGCCACACTGTCCCCTTCACTCCTCGGCCAGTTAAACCCTGGACTGCACAGAAATGGCAACGTGAGTGTCCCCAACCAGCTCCTTCCAGGTGAGACAAGAAGTGGTCTGGGGCTACCCGGGGAAGAACCAACCCCCAGCCTCTCCTCCCCCACAGTGATCAGGGCAAGGCCAGGCTGCAGGGCTGGGGAGCCAAGGGTGAAAGGATTTGTCCTACATCCAACCAGCGTCTCCTGAAACCTGGCATTTGCCCACATGTGCTCCCAGACACCGCAAGCGTCCATGAGCACCAGCCGGGGAAGGGGGCCTGGCAGGGCCAAAGCGAGGCCTGTGCCTGGAGGGTCCTGGGCCTGCGGCCTACCTGCTCATGGTGGGCAGCTGACCATTCTCTCCAGGCTATTTCCACTGTCAGGGTACGGTGAGACTAGATCATGGCAGAAAGTCCAGGGATAGTGTTCATGTCCCACTTGGTACACTTGCTCACCCAGCACCTTGGCTGCACCAATGGGAGCCTGCATCAGTGTCCCTGTGCCCTTGGTTATTGACGCCGTAACACTGCATGTCCCTAGCTGAATCAGGGCCCCAGTCCTAGGGGATCCAGTGCGATGCCCAGGAAAGCTCCTGGCAGTTCCCACCCGGCCATCCTGCAGCAAGCAGGTGCTGCTCCCAGTGTCTCCTGAGATGTCCTGCTCCCGTGGGACTGATGACACCCTGTGCACTGAGACATTTTTGAGCACCGTCCGCTTTGCAGAAACTGCCCTGCAGGAGGCCCAGGGGTAGAGCCTGGGGAACAGAGCTCACCTGAAGGGCGGCTAGAGTTAGAAGAACAGCCCCAGCCCCAGCACCAAGGCCCAGGACCTGGAACCTAGCGATTTTACCCCTGCGGGACATAATATCTAGCATTGCCCTCAGGCGTAAGTCATGAATGGGTGTGTTCACTGAAGTGTGACTTCCACGCCACACTCCTGCTCCATGCGGACAGACAGACAGGCCAGGCGCCCACTGCACCCTGTGCCTTGGACAGCGCCTCCCAGGTCCTGAAGGACATGGGAATGGCAGCTGGGCCATGAGTGCTGGTAACTGGTACCTCCTCACCCAGCCTCCCCGGCCTGGTGTGTGTGCTCAGCTGGCAAGGAGTTCAGTCAAAGGACCAGGGTCACGTAGGGCAAATGCTGTGCCGAGCAGGGCTGCGGCCCTCTGTGTGCTAGGGGGCGAAGGGGCTGGTCAGCTTTCCCAGGCAGCTGCGAGTCCTCTGGGGACTGGGTTAGAAGCCGGCCTTTGGGGAGACGTCATCAGTGTGTGTACACCAGCTGCAGGTGACAACACTGGAGATGACCCAAAAGGGGCAAGTTTCTTTCACAGGCATCAAGTCGTAGATATTAATATATGGTGTGTGTTCATGGGATGGGTGATGTGTGCACCTTGTACTACAGAGAAATAGTACACTATTAATGTGTACTGATAAAACATGTCAGTACGATGTGTCTTAGTGTAATGTCATTAATGTAATATTGACTGTGTGTCATTGTGATGGGCACTGGGTTAAATATATACTATAGAAAGTATAAATATGGAATTGTGCACCATTGTGATAGATAGGGAATGTGCATTATGTCAGGATGTAATGTACTAATAGATTACTGTATTAGCATATTTATTAATATTAATCATATTTATCACATGTATAGTGTGTTATTGGTATATGTGCAAATTGCATAGATGTGGCATGTCCTACTTTGCGATGTAGATCACGTAATGTGTAGAATATATGGTCAGAGTGCTGTGTAACATGTTATTAATGTAGCTATACAAGGTGCTGATATAACATGCAAAGGGCTGCTATCCGGAAACGTATTGAAAACACATGGAATGTGCTATTAGCAGTGCATAAAGTAAGTGGGCCACCACAGCCACTACTGTGATTCTGAGACAGGCTCGACCACAGGCATGCTCAGATGACCTGGCCTGGCCCAGGCCTTTTCTCAAGACGTCAGGGAAAGACCTGAATTTTCCTTGCCAAAGGGAAAAGCCACAGGAACTCTAAAACAGGATGCACATCACACACACACACACACACACACACACACACACACCATGTTCAAGGAAAAAACATATCTCTCTTAGTGATACAGTTCTTAGTTTTCTAAAGCTTTCAAAATAACAAGTACTTTAAAATAGCTTTTCAAGAGACCAGGTGTTCTAGCTGTCGTCTGGGAGCAGAGGAGAGGCCTAGCTAGCTGGATGGACGGTAGATAGCAGCTGAAAGGTGGAAAGATACAGCATGTATATATGTGTGTGTGTGTGTGTGTGTGTGTGTGTGTGCTCACGTGCATGCATGCGTGCACACATGCGTGCATGTGCAGGGGCTTTCCCTTCATCCCATTTCTCCACCTCCACCTGCAGACCTTTGTCAGGTGCTGCCCGCAAGGTAGAACTGTAGCATCAGCAGCAGAATCTTTCCTTCCACCAACTGGACCACTGGCACATTTCCAGCCATGCCAACAAAACCTCCCCAGGGAGTGCTCAGGGGCCCCTGCCCTATGCCAACCCATCCCCGAGTGCAAACCACCATAGCTCAGACCTCAGCCAGAGCTCCAGGGCCTCGGTTTGAATCCCGACTTCACACTAGCTGGTCTGGAACTTCAGTCAAGCTCGCCTAGAAATAAAGTGTGAATGACCACAGTGTTGGTCCTTGCTGCAAGGACGCGTGCACCCCAAAGCACCACAGGCTCAGAACAGAGAGGGAAAAATTCATGCATAAGCAACCAAGAAGAAAGATTGTGAGAGTCAAAGTCCGGGCCATGTGCTTTGAGTCTTTGCCTGAGACTTCAGAGCTGGGAAAGCTGCTATGTGATGACAGCGGTGTGAATTAGACCTGTGCCTAGGAATCACCCATTGTTTCAGAAACCAGAGTGGCCAGCAGGTGACAGATGGTGCATAAACTGCATGTGTGAAATCTTCCTGTTGTTTCCTTGACCTCCCCCCCTTCTTCTCCCTTCTTTCCTCTTCCTTCTTCCTCTCTCCTTCCCTCTCTCTCCCCTCCCTTAACCTGAAAGGGAGGCAAACACTTGACAGGAGCCATGCTCAGCCACAGGAGGGCCTCATCATGTGGCTTGCCATCAGAAATTTGGAAAACCCCAATAAGGTCTGAGTTTGTTTCAGGGTCATGGCTTCCTTCTGGTAATTCACACCCTTGAGACCTCGCAGGGGAATAGCTCAGCATCCAATGGAACCTGGGAGGCAAAGGAAGTTCCCACCAGCCATCCAGGGGCTCTGAGAATCACAGGAGAAGAATAAAGTCCCCTTGGGTTTATTCTTATCAAATAGCTCCAAACCACAGAGGATAGCACAGGAGAAACCATAGCACATGCCATCCAATGGGCAAAGGGCCTAAGCCAAACAGAGCTTTTACTTTTTAGGCATAAAAATACAACAATCTAATGAGAAGAACAAGTAGGATAGCGTGTGTGTGTGTGTGTGTGTGTGTGTGTGTGTGTGTGTGTGTGTGTGAACACAAAATCCAAGTTCCCTCAGAATCCCAGAAGTCTGCCTTTTCCTCGAATCTATAATTCCTATGAAGAACAAGGAGCTCAGGGAAGGTCAGGGTCGCCATCTGGACTCCAACTGACTTGGCAGTGAAATGCACCAAGAATTCTGCTCTTTCCTACAACTGATTGCTCTTGGCGTGCAGATGAAAATGAATGAAAAGGAGCCAGGTTTTCTGATTGTTGGTGAATCTGGGGGTGACCAACACTGAGATCTCTGTGACTCCTTTCTTTCCATGTATCACCATTTGTCTTGTTCCGCTCCACACATCTGTGGGATGCTGACCAGATGGAAATTAAGCTGCAGCCAGCAGCAGGTGAGAAACACATGGCCTGAGAAGGAAAGAGACCAGAAGGCCAAGTAGGGGTGGGAGGGTGCCCAGGCCTGCAAGAGCAGTCCACCATTTCCTGGAGCCGGGGCTCAACCAGAATCCCAAGGGCTGTTCTGGGGGATCTCCACTTAGTCCCTGTGTCATAGTCAGAGTCAGGGCACCTGCTACCTGTATTTGTCTAGGATGAAGCACGAGACCAGATGATGTGAGGGGAAAGAGAGGCATGGAATGCTACTGGGGCTTTGGCTTCCAGGTGACAGCCAAATAAAGGCCCTAGGCCCCTCCTAAAGCCTCTTGACTATAAGGACAGGGAGTGCTTTGTGATCCCATCCTATCTGGATTTACTATGTTTTGTTTTGTTTTTTGTCTAACATGTAACAAGGAATGGGGCACCCTGTTTCCCCCTTTGCTGCTCACAAGAGCCTTGACATAAAGTGTGGGAGTACACGCATAATCATAACAAAGCACACTGATTGTAATGTAAGGTTTTGGTGTCAACTGACTACAATTGGAAGAAGGGTCCAGGGCCCAGACATCAGTGTCCTAGGAGCAAGCTGCTTTGCTCTTCAGAGGGTCCTCAATAAAATCTTCTGGATTTAGTACCATGGCTTACAGATCTCCAATCAATGAGAACTGGCTCCAATAAAACTAGATTTAAGACTTTGTTTCTAAAGTGCAAAACCTAAACCAGCTCCTCCTTCTCTGCCAGCTTCCTCTCTCTCAATTGAGGTGCCAGACTCTCTGTGGTGCTGAATGAAACAGCTCTGAGATGGATGAATCTTATCCAGTTAATTGCTTTGCTTTGTATCATTTCTTCCTGTGTTGGGTTGTCAAGAACTAAGGGAAACTGGAAGCATGTGGCCCATGCCTGTAATCTTAGCTACTTGAGAAGCTGAGATCAGGAGGATCATAATTCCAGGGCAGACTGGGGAGAAAAGTCCAGGAGACTTCATCTCACCAGAAACAGTCAGGTATGGTAGTATCTCAGCTATGGTGGGAAATGACAAAGGAGGAGGACTGTGGTCCAGGGGCATATATCTCAAACATAACAAATGTTTTTTTTAAAAAAGGTCTTACCTCTTCAACAAATGGTCCTAGGCAAACTGGATATCCACATGCAGAAGACTGAACTTAGGGTCCCAACTCTCACTGTGTACTAATGTAGAATCTGAAACTTTAAAACTTCTACATGATAGAATAGGGAAAACACGAGAACTTACTGGTATAGACAGCAGCTTCCTGAACAGAACTCCAGTAGCTCAGCAAAGGACAACTGACAAATTATATCGAACTAAAAAACTTCTAGACAATAAAGAAGTAGTTGGTAGGTTGAAACACAGCACAGAGATGGGGATTTAAAAAAAACCACCTTTGCTAGCTATATAAATGATAAAGAATTAATTACTGGAATACACAGGGAGCTTAAAAAAACTCCCAAGAAATCAATGACCCAATTAATAGACAAAGGAACTGAACAGATACTTCTTGAAAGAAGTATAAATGATCTATAAACACGTACAGAAATTCTCAACAATCCTGACCATAAGGGAAATGCAAATCAAAACAACAATGAGATTCTATATATATCTCACTCCAGTGAGAATGACCACCAGTGAGAATGACCACCATTAAGAACACAAACAAAAATAAATGTTGGCAAGGATGTGGGGGAAAGGAGCCATTAGACACTCTGGGTAGGAATGTAATCTAGTACAACCATTGTTGAAATCAGTTTGGAGGTTCCTCAGAACATTAAAGAGAGAACTTCCATATGATCTAGATGGCACTCTTGGACATTTGTATGAAAGCATATAAATCAGTATTTTTTTTGGGGGGGGGTCTGGTCGTGAGGCCTGAACTCTGGGTCTGGGCGCTGTCCCTCAGCTCTTCAGCTCAAGGCTAGTGCTCTGCCACTTGAGCCACAGCACCACTTCCGGCTTTTTTTCTTTTTTGCTTATGTGGTGCTGAGGAATCGAACCCAGGGCCTCTGGCATGCAAGGCAAGCGCTCTATCACTGAGCCACCTTCCCAGCCCCATAAGTCAGTATTTAATAGACACCTGCACATACATGTTAATTAAAATACTATTCCAAGAGTCAATCTATGGAAACAGCCCATGCCTTATAATAGAGGAATGGATGTATATAGAGAGAAATATAGATATATAGATATAGATATATTCCATCTGACTAAAGCATGACATATGCAGGTGAGGCAATTAACATAGAGTTAAAATATGTGTGTGTGGGGGGAGGTGTTACAAAGTTGAAACATGTTAATCCTAGTGGGAGGAAACGCATGTGAGTGGAGAGAGGGAAGGAAGGCAAATACAGTCAAAATACTCCATGTACCACCTATAGCCATGCTTATAATCCTAGCTACTCAGGAGGCTGAGCTATGAGGATCCCAATTCAGAGCTAGTCCAGACAGAAAATTTTATTTGAAAAACTCTTAACCAGCAAAAAGCCAGACATGGAAGCATAGTTCATGTGGTAGAGCTCCATGTATGGACAGAAAAGCCAATTAAGAGCATGAACCCCTGAGTTCAAGTCCCAGTACCAGTGCACACTACACACACACACACACACACACACACACACACACACACACTAGAACTAGATCAGAATCAGAAAGGAAAGGGAGAATGAAGCACAGCTGTGTGAGCTTAAAACTGCCAGGGATCATTAGACTAGGAGATTGTCCCTAAGGCCTTCCATTCATACAGAAGAGCCCCAGAGTCTGAAACCGTTGTCCCAATACCAGCCCTGTTGCCTCTGAATTATGTTACCTCTAATAAGTTATCTAATTTCTCTAGATTTCTGTTTTCAACACACAGCGTTGGGTGTGGGCTTTGTCCTAGAAGTCTCAATAACATGACAGGCCTACTCGACATGTTGAAGTTGCAGTCAGCAATTGCCCTGGTGGCCCCATGGATCCAAGTACATCAACAGGCTGTTCTTGTTACCATTTCCTGAACTGTCCCTTAAATCCAGGAAAGAATAAAACTAAAACCTTCAAACTTGAACTTGACTGATCTATCCTCTTGCCAGAATGAGTTATAAACATGGACTTGGGGCAGTTCATGTAAGAGTAACTCAATAAATACATCATTTGTTTTATTAAATTGTGTACAGCATATACTTCAGGAACTAACATCAAGGATTTAATTAATCTGCTGGACACCAGTGACTCATGCCTGTGAGCCTAGCTACTCAGGACACTGAGATTTGAGCATCATGGTTCAAAGCCAGCCTGGTCAAGAAAGTCTGTGATATTTTTATCCTCCAATTAACCAGCAAAAAGCAGAAAGTAGAGCTATAGCTCAAGTGGTAGAGTGCTAGCCTTGGGTGAAAAAGCTAAGGGACAGTGTTCAGGCCCCGAGATCAAGTCCTAGTACCAACACACACACAGAGCAAACGAATTTACTTAGGGAAAATTATTGCATGTCTGGGTTGGTGAGGGGGCCAGAGCTAGCTGTATGTAGTGGGTAAATTCACATGGGCCTCACAACCACACAAGGGAGGTACAGCAATTCTGCTTTGTAGATGTCAGGAGAGCAGGCTCACCTGTCCAACGTGACACTGATGAAGCTGAAGATATGAATTTGATCTAGATCTGCTTGATTTTTAGATCCTGAGCTCTTTACCTGCCACCATGTGCTCATCTTCTCAGAGCTAGCCACATAGCTTATGGATCCATTGTAAAATACTTTGAAGCATTTCAAGATGGCAACCAAAAGCATACGGCCAAGTGCTGGCCCTTGCTGAGTGTGGAGTCCATGTGAAACACTGAACATTGATGAAGACAGACAACCCTGAATCCCACCAATCCATACATCAAAAATAGACTTCTCTCCTTAGCACATGTGGGGGTTTTCTAAGAAAAGCCACCACAGGGCACAATTCAGAAGTCAGGCGCTTCAACACCATCCACAAGCTTCACCAAGCCCATGCTTTCTGCTCAGTACGAACGAGATCAGAGTATTGGGTAAGCACAATAAAAGAAATTCTCTCAAGGATAAACTGTTAAGGAAAAAGTGACAGCTCCACTTGGTGTTAAGTGTTTGGGGATGGTTTGTTTTACTTTTCTGTTGCTGTTTTGTTTTGTTTTTGTGTGCAGACAGGTGTGGGTCTCCTCTAGTGCAATACTCCCTGGTTGACTTCTTGACTGGAAATCTGAGAACCTCAAGCAAAAGGAAGATGAGCTGAGTCCAAGGTTCTTTAAAAGTGACTTACCAGAAACACAAACGACACAGGATGTTTGCAAGCAGGTTTCCCCTGTTGCAAGGCAGGAGGGGGCGGGAAGGAGGGGGGTGGAGAGACTCCATTTCCTTAGGATAACACTGAAAGAGCTTCTTGGAACATAGCCGAGTTTTCCTGGGGAGGGCATTCAGAAAACCTCTTCCTTGCACAAACCACCACATCCTTTGTGCCTTTGTATCTTGGTTCATTCCATATTGCAGAGAGCTGCAGCCACCCCAGTCTCCCCTTCCCCTCTCCTCCCCCACCACAAGATCCGGCCTCCCTCCCCCTTCCCAGCCAGATCCCCCTTGTTCCTTATGACACAGAACAGCTGTACCCTTGGCACACCAACCTGCAGGTATGAGCCACAATGGAGGGTCACAAATCAAGGGATCTCACTCTGCCCAAGTGTATCAGATCTCGCGGATGATTTCCAGAACACAAAGAGGGCCGAGTTGACCAGTTCTGATCATCTGGTACCTTCTTGTTTGGCTGGAGATTTCTGAGTGCTGTATATAGTTTTTTTTTTTTTTGTCGGTCGTGGGGCTTGAACTCTGGGCCTGGGCGTTGTCCCTCAGCTCTTCAACTCAAGGCGAGCGCTCTACTTCTTGAGCTACAGCGCCACTTTGGCTGGAGATTTCATAGCCATCGTACTTTCCAAAGATTCCTCTAGAATCTGACAACTCGTTGGGAAAGGAAACAGCCTTTGACCTATTTCCTTTGTTAGTCAAGGTCGAATTATCTTCCAGTGCAATTGTTCTTAATATTTTTTTAAAAATTTTCAGTGGAGTGAGTCCTATTTTATTTTATTAGTTTATTGTGATGATAAATGTGGTATACAGAGGGATTATGATTATGAGTTCATTTCCTTTCATACAATGTCCTCTGTTCCCTAACTCTCCTAAATTTTTAAGTTCAGCCATGAATTTAACCTGTATGCCTGAGCTATGACTCAAGAGGACTAATTCACTAGCCAGAATTTTGATAAATGCCCCTCCCTGGTAATTCAGAGGCAAGGAGTGTTTAGCACGTCTAAGATGTCTCATTGATTCCTGGTACGGCCTACAGATCCCTGGACAGTAGGTATTTTTCCCTTCTCAAAACAGCTCTCCTGTCTTGGCCATATGCTATGTTCTGGACGAAGGAGACAGATTAACCTCACCTCACTCTGTCTTCTATTTCTTTCTCATCTGCTAATTGGGGGGGTCCCCTCGTGTTTCTCAGGGGGTAATCACCTTCATATACAATGGTGGGTTAATTCCAAAAAAAGAAAAAAAATCAGTATGAAACTTCACTCAAGAACATGTATGAATCAGATGTGAAACTTCACACTGGAAAGTCTGACTCACACATCCCTTTAGTCTCAAAAGGTCAGGCACATTTCAAAGGAAGGACCCCATCATTACATGTCCTCTTCCACTCACCAAGAATATTGTCTATTTCCCAGGAATTGGAGGATGAATACAGGAGAAAGTGGGTTTGGAAAGTAAGAAGAGTTGAATTACACAAGCGGAAGTGTGAGCACATACCAGCTGTGAGTCCCAGAGCTCATCGGCCAGGATGCCAGGGCCCCTGTCCCCAGCAGGAGCAATGGGGTCCTGCTGGGCACCCATTCCCAACCTTCACCCCTGAGAAAGGACATCAGTTATTTGATTTTCCTTTCAAGAAGTGGATGGAGCCCTCTAGATTCAGTCCCTTCTTTCCCATGGAATTAGCACCCCCTAGTGGCCAAGAGGACCTTCCCTCGCAGTGGAAGTGTCTGACCTGTGAGTTAGGGTTTTCCAGGTGCGCCCCCTGTGGATTGTGAGGTCAGTAAGAACGGAGCCCCAGGATGGAACTACGGGTCATACTATGTGCCAAGCACTTCTCACAGATGGTCCTACGAAGAACTTAAAATTGTGCAGGAAAGTTTCTGTCTGTTGCCCAGTTGTGCCTCCGTTGAAGAACATTGCGTTTCAGGTATTTTCCCAGCCACGCAGCTGGTAACTGAGCAAAGCACACGCCACTGCCAACATTCTGTGGATGCAACCAGACAGGGAGGACCAAGGAAGGACCTGGAGGTCGCTGTGCACGTGGTAGGACCCAGGGCCCCATACAGCGGGAGGGAAGGACGGGCCTGCGCCCCTAGATCTCTGCAGGTGCCCCTTGGCCAAACTGGACACAGCTGTCGGGTGTTTCCGTTTTGCCAAGGCTCCTGAAGCCAGACTTTTCTGTGGCTCACACAGGTAGCTTGGGCAGCTGGGACTCCCTGGACTCAGTTTCCCCTCGGGACAATACTTATGACAAGATTTTGTTTATAAAACCTACCAACTTATTTGTATCAATCATTCTAAAACTAACAAAATTCCACCCACGGGCTGACCTTTCTCTTCTTTTCCTGTCAGCCCAACAAGCCTCCTTCCCATCGCTTAGCACGCTCCTTCCCCTCTCCACAGCTTGGCATGCTCCCTTCCTAGGCAACACTAGGCCCACTTCGTAAAGGCAGTAAATAATCAGCCTCCAACCCCCTTCACCTTGGGATGGCACTTCTCTGGAGCAGCTACCCCCATAGAAGGCAACAAGAGCCCCTTCGAGTGACCTCAGGTCTGGGCAGCTGCAGGACCCTTCTCTACTATTTGGACAGCAGCCATCAATCCTAGTCTGCCATGATGAAGCCCCTGGCCACATGTCCACACCGGGGTCTCCACCTCCTCGCCCCTTCCAGCCCCTCCCAGCCCCTCCCAGACCTCCTAGGTTATATGGGTCAGACAATAGCCAGCGCTGCTTCTCACTTCTCCCTTGTGAGAAGGGGTCTTGCCAGCCCCTTTCCCGGCAATAAGCCTTTTCTTTGTTTTTGTACCTGGATGTCTGCGTGGTTCTCTGGTGAAGCCTAATATACTCTAACCTTCCTTTCCAGATCTCTGCATCAAGCTACTCTCCACACCCAGGCACAGCAGCCCTTTAAGGTCCATGTCTACATGGAAATCGGTTTTCATACAGGAACAATGCACCCCTCCATCCTGAGGACAGGAGGGGTGTAGGAGGCCCCCTGCTGTTGGCCGGAAGCCCCTGGGGCATCTCAGACAGGGGACTGCACTCAACTGCCTGAGAGAAGACGGGAGGACCACGCTCTCTCCAGTCAGGTGGAGAGAGAAGACGACATGGCTATCCAGGCTTCCAGTGGAAGAGGTAGAGCCAAATGCTGCTTGTGTGAAGCCCTGAGATCTTTACCTAGAGTCCCCGTCAACCGCCTTTCATGAGAAAGTTTAATTGCAGAAAAGATCCTGGAAACCAGGCCAGCTTCACTCCACGTTCATGAGACTGGCATGTTTTTAAATTTGTTTTATTATCTTAAGTAGTTGTGCAGGAGATTTCAATTCCATG
Organism: Dipodomys ordii; assembly: GCF_000151885.1. Lineage (NCBI taxonomy): Eukaryota > Metazoa > Chordata > Mammalia > Rodentia > Heteromyidae > Dipodomys > Dipodomys ordii. The sequence goes on from NW_012267320.1 coordinate 210,523, forward strand.
TAATAAGTTATGAGCACAAAGCATCTTGGTCAGTGTCACCCTTTCCATCACGCCCCCTCCCCCAGCATGTCTCCCAACTATACTCCCTCCCGCCCAAAAAAAACACCTGGATCCATTTTCACATCTGTCACTGAATATTTTAGACCAGCATGTTTGAGGGCGTGACAGGCTCAGCCCTGCCTGTACCCCCAGCTGACAGTGTGTCACCCCCAGGCGTGAGGAGGCCGCTGCTCCACTCCCTGAGCAGCCACAGGTGGCACCAGCTGGGGAAGATGGAGAGAAATTGCCCAGGCCCCTGCGGCCTGCAGGAGGGCCTTGGCATCTGGACACACACACACACACACACACACACACACACACACACACACACACCAGCTTCCAAAGCCACGCCTGGCGATCAGACAAGCCAGAGCAACCAAGGCTTCCGGTTGAAGGAGACAACACATCAGCTCTGCAGTAGGCAAATCTGCGATGGAAGAAGCCTTTCATCTTGGTACTATTACTAGAAAGGCCAGGGGCTGCTGGAATATTTGAGGTGGCAGATCGAACCCCGTAACTGAATACTGTGCACAGGCAGAATTACTGGAGATGGGGTAGCATTGGAAGTTTCTTGGGCTACTGGGGTGTCGCATAGGAATGGGGACACCAACTCAAGAGGCATAGCATACTCTGCAGAAGAACTGCTATTGACAGAAAACCAAGTAAGGCAGCCACCGGGTGGGAAATCCACCCAGGTTTTATCCCTAATGTGTTACTACTGCCTTTTGTTCTGATTGGTCGGAACAAAGGTTGACAATCTTGCACTATTGGCTAGTTTGAAAGAGGTTAAAAGTTTGTGCAAGCAATCAACCCAAACCCTGGATACCTAGGCAAGACTTATCAAAAACTAATTCTTACTCAGGTGGCTCTCTACCACTTTTAGACCAGGCCTCCAACCTCTAGAAAAACAATTCTTATACCAGAACATGGCTTAATTAAAATAGATTTCTTATAAGTTGGTGGCTACTCTTATAATGGCAGTACTTATGTCAAGCAACCACTTTGACAAGAGTCTACCTCGTACAGCAGCACAAGCCTTGCTAGAAGCCTCCGCAGTGGGAGCTCACAGGGGAAACCAGCACAAACCCAAGGGCCACAGACGTGTGCACTGTGAGCCACATGCAGAGCCAGTCTTAGAGATGGGGCAAATTGCCAACAACAATCAACCAAACCCACCATAACCCCAGATTCAATGATTAGGAAACTGAAATTCGAAATTCTGGTTTTCTAAGTCAGTGACTGTGGAACTGTATCACAGCATTCAAACACCCCTATTCACAGCACGCCTACCTCACCTGGAGTCAAAACCCACGCAGAGGGGCCACAGGTTCCCCTAGGGAGTCTTGGAGATCCATAGCAGACAAGTAGCAGGAAAACTGAGGGGAGCAGGCACAGAGTTTCATGTCCCTTCACCCTGCAACACCTCCCGGGACGCTTAAATTAAAAGAATCATCCCCCGCCACCCTCAGAACTCTGATCACCTGGGATAGCAGGACTCTAGTTTGAAAGAATGCTTTTAGCAAAATATGCACAATGCATGCCTTTTGTGTTTAACCCTGCTTCCCTCTGCATCATTTCTTTTTATCTTCTTTTCCCAAGCCTGTGTGTCTGCAACTCCGGATTGCTCGGGTACCAGCCAACCACTCAGCATTTTAGAGTTTCCAGAAAGGAAAAACTCATCCTCCAAGAAGGGGGTTGAAATACAATTGCTTTGTAACAAAATAACAGAGGGGAGAGGAGCCCTTTGCCTCCCTGTGGCCCCACACAAAAACAGACTGAGCATCTGTTACCTGCTCGTGGAACGCTCCCTGTGCTGGACGGCACGCCTGTCTCTGAAGCCACTGCTTGGCCACTAACCCACAGGGCTGAGAATCCATCAGTCTCATTGCGACGCTTGACCGCTGAAATGGGCTGATGGAGTGGGAACAGGAGCTTTCCGCAGCTTCCCAGAGTGATAGAAACTGGGAATCCAAGTCTTCTAAGTTATATCGATACAGAGTCATCATAGCACAAGGTCATTGCAATGGCATTCTGAGGTCTCCGCATGAGACTAGCCATGCTTTAAGTACACATCAAGTCTCAACTCCAACCACTCCAAGAAGCATTTCCCAATCACGTCTTCCCACCCAACGTCCCAGAAGCTCATAGAGCAGAACAGATTTTGGAAACTCAAACAAATAGATTCTCACTACATAGCTGCGAAGACCACTGTGATTTCTTACTAAAGCTTGTTTTGGTAGGCAGTATGGTAAGATGATGCAAATCAGATGCAGATCATTAAGCTTTTGAAAGTGCCTAGCACACATGAAAGATGTTTATGCAATGAGGTACTATACGAATTTTTATTGATGACAGCTTTGCAGTTAAGTGTGCATTCATTAAATATGGAAACAAATGAGAACTAACAATACAAGAGTTCCAAAGGAATCGCCAAGGCACACACTGAACAGACTTGTGCTGGGCTGGAGCTTTAGGTCTTGGCATGGACAACTTCCTCATTCCAGAAGGTTCTCGATTTCCAAGGTTTGTCTGAAAAAAAAAAAGACAAAATTGCTTTAGAGGAAATAATTCACGATTCCACTGATATGGGCAAAATAAGTTATTGTGTTGGCCATTTGTTCTCCATTTAGGTGGAATCTTTGTGGGTAAAAATCAAGACTTGCATTTAGGGCCTCTACATGGAAGTCCCCTGCTCAGCTGTCCTCAATCTTGCTCTTTCCACCATGGTTTTTTGATCCTTATTCTGTATCATGACTGAGACATTTATAATTCAAGCATCCTTACTGCCACTTCACAAATTCATGTCCTTAACTTCTCCTAGGAGCTGCAAGAAATGAGCTATAAAAAAAACACCATCCCCAGACCTTTCTACCTTTCTTATCAAGTGTGATCTTTCAATACCTTATCTACTTACACAGCCTCTGGCATTTCTTGTACTAATTTCTAAAATAAATGCTGACCTATTGGTTGATTCGATTGGAAACTGCTGCTTGGTTTCTGCCACCATGGAGACAAGAATGACTTGCACTAATATGCTCTGGCAGCCTCGAAAGCTTTAGAAGAGCTGTAGCTTAATCCAACCTCACTGCAATCCTTCCCTTCCGCGCTCCTCTTCCTCCATCTCCTTGCATCCTTATTCACGGATTCGTTTTCTTTCTTTCTTCATTGATTATTCACTTCCCTGCATCTTTCATTCCTGGAACTGTGACAGCTGTGCTATGTGGATTATCTTATTTAACCCTCCAAATCAATTCTTGGGCTAGGATCTTTTCACGCCAGACAAACCTGACCCCTGAGTGCATCCCACACACACAAAATGTAACTGGTCTCAGCTTTGCACGCCATTACAACTGGAAGCCCACTACCTCTCCCCGCCTTTCTCTTTATGTATCTCATTTGCTCCATATTTGTTGTAAATATTCATGTGTTTTACTCTTTAAATGCTTCCTATCCAAGCCAGTAACAAAGGAGTCCCAAAGGAGGAGATCTTGAAAATTAAAAGGAACCTAGAAGTGAGATCTAGTGTCATTCTTTCATTTTTACAATTTAAGCAAATAATGCTTTGATAGGAAAGGTTGCTTGTCCTAAGTCATAGGTTGGGAGCTCTTACTTTGTTTCACTTTTAGTGGCCTATGGACCTGGAGGGCTGGATGCCTACATACCCACAGAGGCCGCTATTCACTGCAGCTTTGGGCTTTGGCATATTCATAGATGGTAGTGGTGCTGTAGGAGCCTCAGGTCTCATCCATGGGATTATGAATGTAAGGAAATAGTTGTTGCTTTGCGTTGCGTGGTTTGGGGGATATTTGTTACATAGTAATGGATATTGGACCAATTATCAATTCAGAATCTGAATATCATAAACATAGGTATGTGTGTTGTACATAAGTATATGTATGTACATATATGTATGTGCATCTTTATTTTAAAGGAAATGTTTAAAATAAATCTCAGTCTATTCATTTTTTGAGATAATTATCCCAATTATATAATTTATAAATTACCAGTTTATATAATTGAGATATGAATCTATATACTGAGTTAAAAGTATATAATTATAACTGATGATATAATTGTGTAAGTGGATATCACAGAGCTGGGATTATCCACTTATGAAAACTTCTCCTTGATCTACTTTACAGATCAAATAGACCACAATTACACTTAATCACACTCTTGAACTTGCCACATGAATCTTTGTATGCACAAAAATCCTAAATTGCAAGGGCACCAGGACACAGACCACTGACCTGCAATACTCCCAAACTCTGCGTGGAGATTCAGCTAAAAACTTACAAAACTCATTCTAAGTGGCTCCTGAAAAGCATTTGTTCTATGCATAGGTTTTGGAAACTATAATGGCCCTCACAAATCCATGTAACATTCGTACAGTGAAGACATGGCAACACAACCCTGTGTTCATCCCATGGATCGACTCTGATACGTGGCTATGGATCGAGGGTCCAGATGAAGGCTGCCACTCCACGTGTCACTAGATGGGCAGTGGAGAACCAATGGAGAGCAGGGAGGACAAGGGAAAGTTACAATTAAAAGCTACCATGAGCTAAAGGCCTGTGGAACTCACTTGGCTGCCAATTTTCTGCCTTGAAGGAATAACCAGCAGGAGATCTTTGAAAGGCATTGAGTAGGGAGTTAAGCGAATGCGTGGACAGGGCCCCAAGCCTTTGCCTTTAACCCTTCCTCAGCACCGCCAGAGGCGGGTTCCTGCCATAAGAGAATTCCCGATGCTACACAATGCGCATCTGCTTGGTGACTGCTGACATCATAGCTCAGGGCTGTAACGATCAGAGGAGTGAAACCATGTTACTCAGCAAAGTGAGATAGAGAAAATGGAAGAAGTCATTTGCCATGAGGAAGGAAACAACATGAGTCAGTCACATGTTAATAACAAAAACTGAGTTATTATGCTGCACCTCAAAAATTCCATATCTCCCCCATCCACACCTACAGTAGAATTTTCAACTACCTAAGTATATCCAGCTACGTTCTGAACGCTAGTGGTGTTTCATCTCTGAAGCCCGAGACAAGTGATTACTAAGTACCAGACCATAACAGAGACAAGTGCTCACCAAGTACCACACCCTTTGTCAAGTACTCTACTTGGACTAACTCAGTTTTCCCAATACTCCTGAGAGGTATGCATTATTACTGCTGCCAATTTACAGTTGAGGAAATGAGTTTGCCTGAGATCTACCAAGTGGCAGAGTTTGGATTTGAGCTAGGAGGTTTGGCTCAATGGGTTTGAACTTGCAGCCATGACTCAGTGGCTAGAAAGCATCGTGTCTCTGCAAGGAGGCTGGTTGCATATGATGAGCCACGGTGTATTTTCCAGAGTCTCTGCTGGCTTTGTACTTGGAGTTAATAGGAACTGTATTAAGGCTCTATTGTACTGAGTAAGTTGCATTGGTGTATTGGTTGTATTTCTCCAAAGAAATAGAACCCATGGATCCATATATTTCTATATCTTAATGCACCCTCATGTGCACATGCATACATTCATGAACAGCAGTGGAGACACCCAGCGCTGCCCCCCAATACCCTAAGGAGCAAATCCTACAGCAGCTTCTTTTTTGGGGGGGGTCCGGTCGTGGGACCTGAACTCTGGGCCTGGGCGCTGTCCCTCAGCTCTTCAGCTCAAGGCTAGCACTCTACCACTTGAGC